>NC_135818.1:37639239-37939239 GCF_964213995.1 Mustelus asterias
CCATGATCTTATTGAATGGCGGGGCAGGCTCGAGGGGCTAGATGGCCTACTCCTGCTCCTATTTCTTATGTTCTTATGTTCTTATGTTCCCTGAGGGGGGGGGGGATGTGACGTCGCTTCCCTAAGGCGGGGGGGGGTGGGATGTGACGTCTTTTCCCTGAGGGGGGGGGGTAGGGGGGGGGATGGGACGTCTCTTCCCTGAGGGCGGGGGGGGGATGTGATGTCTCTTCCCTGAGGGGGGGGATGTGACATCCCTGCCCCTGGGGGGGGGCAGAGACGTCACATCCCCCCCCCTACCCCCCCCCCCCTCAGGGAAGATACGTCACATCCCCCCCCCCATCCCGCCCCCCAGGGAAGAGATGTCACATCCCACCCCCACCCCCACCCCCACCCACCAGGGAAAGTCAAAGGCACCGCAGACAGCAGTGCTGTCAGCGCTGCCTTTGACTTTCACGCTCGGGCGCGCTGAGTGCTGTCGGCTTCGAGCAGTTCGGTGCTCCGACAGATGCAAATGCGCTTGGCCCCGCCCACTGGACCCACACCGATTGGTAAAATCGGCCCCCAGGCTCAAGAGCAAGTGAATCGGCCCCCAGGCTCAAGTGCAAACAAAAACTGAGATGTACCCCCTAAAATAGCAAAAAAGGAGCTGTAACCTCACACAACCTACATAAATTTGGAACACAGACTCCTCAAGGCCACAACAATTACAGGCAGCCTGGGAGTCCATGAACAAATGTTGCAACCTATTGCATGAGACTGCTGTATACAGCATCCTCCACACCAAATCTCTGGTGAAAGGAGGAGGAATATCAGATAGAGAGTGTCTCACTAGGGATAAGTCCTTCTTTATACTCTTTGAGTACACCAATTAAACAGATTATTTAATTCATTAATTAAAGGGATATTGTAACCAAAATCAAAAACTTTAACAGAGACTTATCAAATTAGATGGAAATAATGGCCGCAATTCTCCCAAAAATGTTGAATTGGCGGGAAAACTGTTCCACATCACGAATGTTTTCACAGTTCAGCTTCTCACTCAAATCTCCGCACTCTGTGCACTGCAGAGGTCACAATCATAAATATCATTTAGAACCCGGGGGCGGGGCCTATTCACGCCAAAGAGCCTGAAATCAGCGGGATGAGCGGGAACCCGCGCGTGCGCACATCGCTGGGAGATTGCTGAAAAGACCTCCTAGCATCCAGATCACTGCCATCCAACCCCCACAGACATCGCTGGCCTCACAACACCCCCACAGACATCGCTGGCCTCATCGCTAGCCCGCACCCCCCTCCCCCACAGACATCACTGGCCTCATTGCTGGCTCCCACAACCCCTCCGCAGACATCGCTGGCCTCATTGCTGGCACCGGCACTCCCCCCCCCCCCAATTTCCCCCACCCCCCGTCTCCTCCCACACAGACATGGCTGCCCACTCACTGCATGCCCCCATGGATTTGGATAATGCGGGTACCCAATCCCTCCATCCCTTGAACATACTGCCCTCACTGCTGCCCTGCAGAGAACTAGCATTGTGCTGACATCCACAACCCCAGCTTGTGATCATTCCCTCTCCTGAATGGGAGCTTTGAGTATTTCACCCCCGCCACCCCCCCCCCCCCCCCCCCCCCCCCCCCGGCCCTCCCCACCCACCCTCCTGGACACAGCAGCTAATCGATTAGGAGCCTTGAGTATTGCACCCCCCTGGACACAGCAGCCTATTGAATGGCAGCGAATCAGAACCCCGAGGGATGAATGACACTCAACTGAATGCAGCCTTCAAAATCTCTCACGAGTATTTGTTGCCAACGGGCCCTTGACTGGCCGCACTCACTGCGCCTGCACTCCCCTAATAAGCCAGAGCTGTATAGAGCTGTATAAAAGCTGCAGGAATGGACACACAGCCAGTCACGCCACAAAGATGGCTGCTCAGAAACTGGCTCCCAGATTTTCGGAGGCCGATCAGGAGCACCTGCTAGATGCCACGGAGAAGCGTGATCCTGGCCAGGACCCTAACCCAAGAGGTGCATCTGCCACGGCATTGTAGGAGGAGGTGGCAGAAGTGGTGAATGCCAGGAGCCTGACACCATGCTCTGGCTGGCAGTGTTGGAAAAAAATGTACGACCTTCTGCGAGCAGCAAGGGTGAGTGAGCATCCCACTTGGAACCCCGCACATGCTTGGCACGGGTCTCCAACCCTGCTGAGACACCTGAAGGGCATGCAACAAGTGACCCTTCCCCCAGGAACAGAATCTAACCCCTTCCCCTCACCCCTCAATAGCAACCTTCAATGGTGACCGCTTTCCCCGAAACTGTCAGCACAACACCTGAGACACAGGCACGCATTGCGCACCATGCACTGCAATATGTTAATGCTTGCTATCCACCTTATGTTCCCACAGGAAAAGAATATCCACAATGCATGGGAGATGACACAGACTGACACAGGTGGTGTGACTGACCTGTGGCAGCTGACCAGCATGGAGGAGCTTGCCATGGAGCTGGCAGGGGGTGATGAGCCATCCCGAATGGTCACCGACAGCCAGGTCGGCGTCCAGCACGCTAGTGAGCAGAAGCGCACCCTCAACCTAGGTCCTCCTCTAAGTAAATGCGATGCTGCATGGAATGTTTTGCCTCCCTTTCCCTAATGTGTGTTCTTTTTTACAGCTCTGGACCCAGAGGAATCCGGCCCCGATGTTCTGGAGCAAACTGCCCACGACCCCCTGGATGACACCTCGGAGGGAGGCACTGAAGAATCCTCCGAGGGCAGCAGCACTGAAGCGCCATCGGCATGTACCACACAACCCACCAACACAGAGACAATCATCATGGTGGGTAGCTTTAGTGTTGAGGCTTCACAGCCGCTGATGCACATCGGGTGGTGGCGGGCACATCCGAGGGCTCGGGTACACAGGTCTGCCAGAGGCCAGGATTCAGCTGTCCCCAAGCCAGCTGCTGGGCCTCTGGGTTTGTTCCTCCCAAGGCTGGTGGAGATGCATCAGGAAACCCGGGGAGTTGTGGAAGGACTGTCAGCAACCATGCTGCGACTGCAAGGCTGTTTAGGGGAGTCAGACAGAGTGCTGTTGCAGGAGGTGGTGCTGACACAGCGTGAGACCCAGGCCAACACTGCAAGGGTGGCGACCGCAGTGGAAAGTCTGACTCAGGGGTCTGTCCTCATGGGTGACAGGATCAGGCCATCCTGGAGACACTGCAGACCACGGGCGAGTGTGTTTCTGGCATCCAGGAGGCACAGCATTCGATGGCCATGGGTGTCGGAGGCCATGGCTGGGACTCCCACTGGCATTCTGGAGACACAGCAGGCCATGGCTGTGAGCCTCGACAACTTAGCCCAGGCTCAGAGGGCTACTGCTGAGGGGCTCCAGAGCCTGGCTCGCTCACAGAATGCTGTAACGGAGGGGCTCTGGGGCTTGGCCCAGTCTCAGAGGGCAAGGACTGAGGGATCACACATCAATGCGGCAGACGCATCTAGGCCTTCAGGACTGGCAGAGCCAGGTGATGCCAGAACTTCTGGAGCTCAGTCCAGCTACCCTGGCCTCCAATAGAGTGCCCCGGGGCCTCTCGGCACCTCAAGGCGGGAGGAAGAGCTTGACTCCATGGAGATCCCAGACATCCCGAGACCTTCCGATTCCCCCCTCCTCACACTGGGGTATCTCAGGGCCAGCGAGATGAACAGAGTGGCATCAAAACAGTGCCATCTGCAAGTCAGCCAGGGCCCTCCAGGTCCCAGCCACCCAGGGGACGTCCGCCAAGGGCACCACAGCCAATGGGGCGTGCACCACAGCTGGATACCTCCACCTCCGATGTGCATCTTGGGGTAGCACCGAGAAGAAGCAGTAGGCAGCACAAAGTTAGAAAGTTGTAGTTCACTAGAGGACACTGGTGAAGGTCCGCATTAGTCAGGGTTTGATAATCATTCATGTTAAGAGCACAATAAACTGTTAATCGCACATCATGCTGGTTAGATTCTATCTCATTGGAGATGGTCATTGCCTGGCACGTGTGTGGCATGAATGTTGCTTGACACTTGTCAGAACAAACGGATATTGTCCAGGTCTTGCTGCATTTTGACATGGGCTGCTTCAGTATCTAAAGAGTTGCAAATGGTGCTGAACATTATGCAGTCATCAGCAAACATCCCCATTTCTGATCTTATGATGGAAGGAAGGCCATGAGGAAGCAGCTGAAGATGATTGGGCCCAGGACATTACCCTGAGGGACTCCTGCAGTGATGTCCTGGAGCTAAGATGATTGACCTCCAACAACCATAACCATCTTCCTTTGTGCCAGGTATAACTAACCAGCGGAGGTTCCTCCCCCCCCCCCCCCCCCACCGATTCCCATTGACTTCAGTTTTGCTCAAGCAGGCAAACGCTGCCTTGATGTCAAGGGCAGTCACTCTCACCTCACCTCTGGAGTTCAGGGCTTTTGTCCATGTTTGAAACAAGGCTGTAATTAAGTCATGAGGTGAGTGACCCTGGCGGAACCGAAACTGAGCATTACTGAGCAGATTGGTGCTGAGCAAATGCCACCTGATAGTGCTGTTGATGACCCCTTCCATCACTTTAATCAAGAGTGGGGCAATAATTGGTCAGGTTGGATTTTTCCTGTTTCTTGTGTATAGGACATATCTGGGCAATTTAACACATTGCCAGGTAGATGCCAGTGTTGTAACTGGAACAGTTTGGCTAGTGATGCAACAAGTTCTAGAGCACAAGTTTTAAGTACTATTATGGTAATAGTATCAAGGTCCATAGCCTTTGCAGTATATCATGCCTACAGACATTTCTTGTTATCGGGTAGAATGAATCGAATTGACTAAAGACTGACATCTGTGATGCTGGGAACCTCTGGAATGTCCTATACAACTGAAGTATAACCTCCCTACTTTTGTAGGCAATTCCCCTGACATTAACCAACAACTTTCTATTAGTTTTCCTAATTAATTGCTGTACCTGAATACCAGCCTTTTGTGATTCATGCACTAAGACACCCAGGTCCCTCTAAATCTCACAGTTCTGCAATCTCTCACCATTTAAATAATAAATTTCTTTTTTATTCTTTGCCCATTCACTTATCCTATCTCTGTCCCTCTGTAGCCACCTTACGTTCCTCTTCACAATTTACTTTTCAACCTATCTTTATGTCATCAGCAAATTTTGCGACCAGATCTTTGATTCCTTAATCCAAGCAATTTGCATAGATTGTAAAAGGTTGAGTCCCAGCATTGATTCCTGTGGCACACTACTCAATACACCTGCCAACCAGGATCCAAAAAGACCCATTTATGCCTACTCCCTGTTAGCTAGCCAATCTTATATCATGCCAGTATGTTAGCCCTACACCTTCAGCTCTTACTTTCTGCCATAATCTTTGAAAAAGCACCTTAACAAATGCTTTCAGGAAATCTCAGTATAGTACATCCACTGGTTCCCCTTTATTCACAGCTCGTGACTCATTCAAAGAACTCCAATAAATTGGTTGAACAAGATTTTCTTTCACATAACCATGTTGGTTCTGCTTGATTGTCTGGAATTTCTCTCAAGTGCTCTGTTAAAACATCTTCAAAAACAGTTTCTAACATTTTCCCTATGACAAATGTTAGGTTAACTTGCCTGTAGTTTCATGCTTTCTGTCTCCCTTCTTTTTGAATTAAGGAGTTTACTATTTTCCAATATGATGCAACCTTCCCCAAATCTAGGGACCTTTGAAAAATTAAAACCCATACATCAACTATCTCACTGGCCACTTCTTTTAAGACCCCAGGATGAAGTCCACCTGGACACAGGGATTTGTTAGCCTGCAGTTCCAACTATTTGCTTAATACCACTTTCCTGGTGTTCACAATTTTTCTGAGTTCCTCCCTCCCTTCCATTTCCTGATTTACAGCTATTTCTGGGACGTTACTTGTATCTCTGATAGTGATGTAAAATACCTGTTCAATTCATCTGCCATCATCCTACTTTCCAAGTACCCAGATACACTTTCTGTAGGACCAACATCATTTCGTTCACTCTTATTAAATATCTATAGAAACTCTTATTATCTGTCTTTATATTTCTCACTATCATTCTCTTATACTCTAATTTTTGCTTCTTTTTAATCTTTTTCTCATTCTTTGCTGTTTTTATATTCTGTCTAATCTTCTGACCTACCACCTGTCTGTGCAATTTTTCTTTAGGTTTCATACTGTCTTTAACTTTTTTAGTGAATTACAGATGGTGGGTCCTCCCCTTGGAATTTCATTTCTCACTGGAATGTATTGATTCTGTGTTTTCTAAAATATCCCTTTAAATGTTTGCCACTGTATCTATATTGCCCATTGCTTAAGCTTGTTTGGCAGTTCACTTTAGCTAGCTCCACTTTCATGCCTTCATAATTGCCCTTCTTTAAATTTAAAATACTAGTCATAGACCCATTCTTCTCTCCCTCAAACTATATATAAAATTCAATCATATTATGATTACTGCTACTAGAGTTCCTTCACAATGAGGTTATCAATTAATCCTATCTTGTTGCACAATGTCAGTATAACCTGTTCTCTGGTTGGCTCCAGAAAATGCTGTTCTAAGAAACTGTCCTGAAAACATTCTATGAACTCCTCATCGAGGCTAACTTTGCCCATCTGATTTTTCTTGTCTATATATTGACTAAAATCCCCTATGCTTGGCCTGTACCTTTTTGACAAGCTCCCATCATCTCTTCCCTTATGCTCAGTCTGACCATTAGTTATTGTTAGGGGGCCTATACACGGCTCCCACAAGTGACTTCTTGCCTTTATCATTTCTCATTTCAACTGTACAGTGGGAGGAGGAGGATCGTGGTCCATGTACGAGTGCTAGTGCCCCATAAACCAGAACCCACACTAGTCTTTGAGCCATGCATTCATTTCTCTTATCTTATGTGTTCAATGCTAATTTTCACATGACTTAGGTAATAATCCAAAAATTATTACCTTTAAAGTTTTGTTTGTTAATTTTGTGCTTAGCTCCTCATGCTGACCATGCAGATCCTCCTTCCTCATCCTGCCTATGTCATTGGTACCTATGGACCACAACCACTCCCCCTCCCACTGCAAGTTCTTCTCAAGCTTTGAGCAAATCACCCTAACCCTGGCATCGGGCAGACAACCTAGCCATCTGGACTCACTATTTGCTACAGAAAAGAGTGTCAATCCCCCTCACTTTATTGTCCCCTACTATTACTACTATTTCTCTGTGCTCCTCTCACTTCAATGGCTCCCTGTACCATAGTGCTATGGTCAGTCAGCTCTTCCATCCTGCAGCCCCCTTTCTCATCTAAACAAGCTGAAAGAACCTCAAACCTGTTGGACAATTGCAGAGGCAATGCCCTCTGGGTCGTCCCCCCCCCCCACCCCCCCCACCCCCCCCACCCCCTCCCTCCAGCACCACCACCACCACCAGTTGCAGTGTACCAGTGGATTTCAGGATCAGGAGAGGAGTCAATTATGATATACTTAGCTTTCATTTGTGCAACATTTAGTGCTGGTTTACTCCAAGACCCTGTGTGGCCCAATTTAATGCCACTGCAATTTAAAGCACTGCTTGAAAATATGGCATCAACTCTGCTACATTGCCTCTGTACATTACACATACATCTTAATACCACCATTTTGGGATGGTACACGGATAAAAACAGAATGAAAATGTCAGCACCACATAACCACAACCACCCATAAGCTTTTGTATACAACAGGGAGATTCAGGGAGGTGACGGCTTAGTGGTATTATCACTAGACTATTAATCCAGAAACTCATCTAATGTTCTAGGAACCCGGGTAGAAATCCCGCCACTGCAGCTGGTGGAATTTGAATTCAATAAAAAATATCTGGAATTAAGTATCTACTGATGGCCATGAAATCATTGTCGATTGTCGGAAAAACCCATCTGGTTCACTAATGTCCTTTAGGAAAGGAAATCAGCCATCCTTACCTGGTCTGGCCTACGTGTGACTCCAGAGCCAGAGCAATGTGGTTGATATTCAACTGCCCTCAGGCAACTAGGGATGGGCAATAAATGCTGGCCAGCCAGCGACGCCCATGTCCCACGAATGAACAAAAAAGAGATCAGTGACAATGATGTGTGCCCCAGGGATCTGTTCTGGGACCCTTGCTGTTTGTCATTTTCATAAATGACCTGGATGAGGAAGCGGAGGGATGGGTTGGTAAGTTTGCCGACGACACGAAGGTTGGTGGGATTGTGGATAGTCTGGAGGGATGTCAGAAGTTACAGAGGGATATAGATAGGATGCAAGACTGGGCGGACAAGTGGCAGATGGACTTCAACCCAGATAAATGCATCGTGGTCCATTTTGGTAGGTCAAATGGGATGAAGGAGTACAATATAAAGGGAAAGACTCTTAGTACTGTAGAGGATCAGAAGGACCTTGGGATCCGGGTCCATAGGACTCTGAAATCGGCCCCGCAGGTGGAGGAAGTTAAAGGCATATGGTGTGCTGGCCTTTATCAATCGAGGGATTGAGTTCAGGAGTCCGGGGATAATGATGCAGCTATATAAGACCCTCGTCAGACCCCACTTGGAGTACTGTGCTCAGTTCTGATCGCCTCACTATAGGAAGGATGTGGAAAAGATTGAAAGGGTGCAGAGGAGATTTACAAGGATGTTGCCTGGATTGAGTGGCATGCCTTATGAGGATAGACTGAGGGAGCTCGGTCTTTTCTCCTTGAAGAGACGAAGGATGAGAGGAGACCTAATAGAGGTGTTTAAGATGTTGAGAGGCATAGATTGGGTGGACTCTCAGAGGCTTTTTCCCAGGTTGGAAATGTCTGCTACGAGAGGACACAGGTTTAGGGTGCTGGGGGGTAGGTACAGGCGAGATGTTCAGGCTAAGTTTTTCACACAGAGGGTGGTGGGCGAGTGGAATTGGCTGCCGTCAGTGGTGGTGCAGGCGAACTCAATAGGGTCTTTTAAGAGACTCCTGGATGAGTACATGGAGCGTAATAGGATGGAGGGTTATAGGTAGGTCTAGAAGGTAGGGATGTGTTCAGCACAACTTGTGGGCCGAAGGGCCTGTTTGTGCTGTAGTTTTTCTATGTTTCTATGTGGGGAGCTTGATATGAGCAAAAAGTGGCAGGATGTTTTGGGCCAGGCCTGCAGCTCATTGTGTCTTTTATTTTCAATCAGCACTGCTAAAACAATTGAAAATGAGCAATTTCCAAAAGAAAACCTCAGGCTTAGGACTATATACTGGGGCGGCATGGTAGCACAGTGGTTAACACTGCTGCTTCACAGCACCAGGGACCCACGTTCAACTCCCAGCTTGGGTCACTGTCTGTGTACAGTTTGCACATTCTCCCAGTGTCTGCGTGGGTTTCCTCCAGGTGCTCCGGTTTCCTCCCGCATTCTGAAAGACGTGCTGGTTAGGTGCATTGACCCAAACAGATGCCGGACTATGGCGACTAGGGGAATTTCACAGTAACTTCATTGCAGTGTTACTTGTGACTAATAAATAAACTTAAACTTTATATTTGAACCAAATTCATGATAAAAGTTTCTAATTTTTCTAATTTATTGGTCACACATATTTATTCAAACTAAAAACACCATAAAGTCAATTGTATCTCTCCGCATTGTTCTTAGCACTTCAAAATAACTAATACCTCTTAATAATAGATATATATCTATAAATAAAACTTTTTTTAAATGGTGACAATGAATATCTATTAACTAATAAATAATTTTGTGTAAAACCGGATGCAATTATCACAGACCAATGAGTACATAGTTAAACCTCAATACCTCAAAGAGTTGGGGGTTGATTTCAAGGGCTCTGTGAAAGTCCTGGACACAATTAACGTCATGAAGTTTCATTCTGCACAATCCTCGCTGATAATAAGCTTTAGCAAACTTTGGGTTGAATTTCAGTGTATTATTAAATGAATCTATTGCCTGAAAAATATCAATCAAAAAGTACTTAAAAGTAATGAGAAAATCATTAACACACATATATCAAAACAAGGAACAATATTCTCACCTTTCTCAGTTTACTCAATTCAGTGTAGCAAAGACCCATATTATAATACATTTCTGCACGTTCTTTTAATTTGTTTGCAACTTTTACTTCAGGTACTTCAGGTTCCAGATCCAAAGCTTTCTGAAAGCTGATCAGTGCATCCTAAATTGTGAACAGAGAATCTGAGATATAAAATAAGCTTTTTGATTAAAAGCTTTGATGCCAAAACTGTACATTTTGTTGCATTGCAGAGAGAAAAGAGGAAGGGAGTGTAGAAAGAGAATGAGAGAGAAGAAAGGGCAGAATATTGAAAGATGGGGCACAGAAGAAAAAGATGGTGCCAAAAACACAATGGAATCAGTTGTGCAACAACTGGCCAATATTTTCACAATGCAAACTTTAAACTTAGGGATAGAGTTACAAAAACGAATTGCCATCTTTAGAACCTCATTCAATTGGATCATACTGACTAGGCTAGGTAAAAAAATACTGAGGCCTGAATTTTCATCCTGGTGCGAGTACGGTGGACAGGACCGGAAGCAGATGTGTAATCCGCTCCCGCCCACAATCAGCTTCACAATTCAATTTCATGCTGGATGGCCAATTAACTGCTGGCCAACGTGAAGCTCAAACTGAAAGAGGCTCAGCACTGTTGGTGGGGGTGGGAAGAAGACGAGCACCAGGAACAGGAAGTGTGCAGGCAAGGAATTTAAATGCAACTCCCTGAAGACTGGAACTCTCTGAGCAGAGCCTCAGACAGTTGGTTAGGATATTGAATTTTTTTGGTTACCTTTCCTGTGTCCGAGATTGCATTGTTGCCCAGAGCCCATGTCTGGCGTGAGGGGAATGCCCAGCCAGTCTGTCCTCCGTTTCTCAGATGAATGCCTTAGGGTCCTGCGGAGGCAGTAAGCAACCATACAGACTCCTGCTGCCAAGGGATGACAAGAGGAGGCCATATCATGTCACCAGGATGGCCTGGACTGAGCTAATAGGCCTGGTCAGCAGTTATGACAAAGTACACAGAACCCGGTTCCAGTGTCGGAAATGGTTCAATGACTTTCTGCGCTCCGGCATGGTGAGTGCCGTGAGGAACCTTGGGTCGATATCTTTGTGGGTGGCAGCACATGGGTATGAAATGCAGAGTGCAATGTGGCACATAAACATGTGTCTTGATTGGCCGTGGCTGCCATGTACATCAGGATGAGTGCAACACTAACAGGTACCTGCGTCTTTGGTGGGGGGAGCCTGCAATGTCCCAGCATGTAGAGGGGGGACTAATGAAAGCACTTGAAGTGAGGAGGGATTGGTGGGGGGAATCCCAAATCTGCTTATCCTCAGGCAGGCAGAGGAACAGGCCCTTGAAACGGTATGCAAACATGGAACCAACTCCACAGGTCACAGAGGGGCAGAGGTATCGGTTAAGGGTAACAGTCCAGTGGACAGGGAAGCGTTTGGTGGAGAGTATGAGAGATGTAGGGCTGTGGTTGTAAGACTGACCTATGAAATGCAGTTATTCCCATTCCCAAAAGTCTTTGCTCAGCCAGATGTTGATTCTGAATGGAAACCAGACTGTATGCACTCTGATTTTGTCATGAAAGAAACTGAGAAGGAAGGATAGATTTGGATGAATCAGCCAACTAATTACAATTCCGAACAAGCAAGTCTCCTTCCTGGGATCAGCAAAAGGATAATTGATATGCGCATCAATTCTCCGGTTGAAGCTTACACACACATGTATGAACAGACCAGTTTCCAAATGCACTGGTTAGGTGCATTGGCCATGCTAAATTCTCTCTCAGTGTACCCGAACGTGTGACGATTAGTAACTTCGCAGTAACTTCATTGCAGTGTTACTGTAAGCCGACTTGTGACACTAAAAAATAAATAATAAATAAATACATTTGGATCAAACCTAATCCATTCACCTGCACTTAAAACCACATGCTCTCAAATATTAAAAGTCCCCAGAACTTGGCTTATATTCAGAAAAGTGATTCCAGAAATATATATTACCTCAAATTTGCTTGCTTTCATTTGGCTTTTCCCAAGCAAACTGAACATTGTTGTTGTTTTTTCCATGGCAGCCAAGGTGCTGATAGCTTTGTCATAATTTTTTAGAAACAATTGTACTTTGGCTTGCTGAATTGGAGATGAGTCAGAAGCTGTTTCAGCAAATAAAATATAAAAGAATAGATCGTGAAAAGCTCCGAAAAACCCAATAAAGTGATCAGTTACGAAGTCTCATACTAATTTCTACTAAATAATAGAAACATTCCAATCTTTCGCCTTTTGAGAATTCCAAATAAGAATGAACAATTTGGGGGAAGTACAAACACAAAATACTGATGCTGATGCTGGAAATCTGAAATAAGAACGAAAAATGTTGGAAATACTTTGCAGGTCAGGCAGCATGTCTGGGAAATTTATCAGTGAAAACAGATACTGCCTGTTTAAACACGTGGGCAATTTTAATCTCATCCAGCTATCGGGATTGGGTGCAATGCTCATTATAGACAGTGGGCAGTAATAGTGAGAAGGGAGTCAAACCGATGTATCATCTCAGTCTGTGGGGTTCGCTGCCAATGAGCGAGACTTAATTACCTTCATTAATTTTATACATAGCAAATTTATGTTCTGTACATGTTTAACAATATTAGATTATTAATAGCATTTCAAAATATGATTGGATGAATAAAGTAGATAAACCAAACCATGTTCAAAATAAAGTTATTGAACAATTCTCACTCCCATATATCCCATTTATATTAAGCACCAGATTCCAATTCCTCCAATTGCTAAATTGTTTCATACAATTGATACTATTAACAGTCTTTGTTTTGTTACAAAATCTATTATTTATATTGGCAATATGATGGGTGTGCTGTATATATATATATTGTATGTTGGGGTTTGGGGTGCCCCTTTAAGAGTACAGGTCAGGTGACCCCTATTAGCTCCACTCAGATTGGGACCCTGTTGGGCCTGACTGTGAATGAGTGCACACCTTCAATAAACTGCCCCCAGTATTGAAGTATTCAAGCCTACCTTGTGATTCATTATTCCCCTTGGTCCACAGGGGTATACATAATAACTGGTGACAAGGCGGTGTATTCCTCTGGCATTCCATTCTAGCGAAGGGGAAGGAGATTGAGCATCACCCAGGACTTTGAAGAGTGGTTCTGGAAAAAGAACCACAGCGTGGTGACCCCGTGAAGAATGGGTACGAGTGTTCTGACCACATTACTTCAGTCTGAACAGTCCGTTCATGGGGAAGGTAGTGCTTGCCTGGGAGCCAGTCAAAAATGTTGCAAGAAACGGGCACCAAGGGGACCCGTGCTGCGGGGGTTATCAGGAACGGCAGGAAGAAGTTTTAGGTCTAGATTTGTGTAGAAGCAGACACTGAGGGGACTCGGCTGCAAGAAAACTACCCAGAGAAACAAAATGGTGGCCAGTTTCAGTGTCCCTTCAATGAAGAGGCAGAGAGCTGGATACCTTATACAAGGCACTTCAACGCTTATCTGGCGGCAAATTACATGGCAGAGAACTTGGTACTACCAGTCTTCTTCAGTACCGTAGGGAGCAAGACCTTCGTTGTTTTGAGGAGTCTGGTACAACCAGACAAACTGGGAAGACTTACAAAGAATTGAGAGAGGTATTAAGAGGTTCATTTTGCTCCAAGACCATGAATGATTGATGAGCGTTTTTAATTCTACAAATGAGACCAACCTTTGATGTCTGCTTCCTGCAATGTTTTTGACTGGCTCTCAAGCAAGCACTATCTTCCCCATGAACGGACCGTTCAGACTGAAGTAATGTGGTTGGAACACTCCTACCCGTTCTTCACGGGGTCGCCACGCTGTGGTTCTTCTTCCAGAGCCATTCTTTGAGTCAATCTCCTTCCCCTTCGCTAGAATGGAACGCCAGTGGAATGGAAGGGGAGTGCGTCCATTGCGCAATTCGTTGCAACTCTAAAGAGACTGGCTGAACACCGTGAGTTCAGAAACCTAAACCAGGATGCTTTACGGGACCAGCTGATTTGTGACCTCCAGCATGAAGCCATTCAATGGAGGTTATTGGCTGAAGGGAATTTACAGTTTAAGTCTGCATTAGGGATTGCAACTTACATGGAATTAGCCGCCAGAGAAGCAGCACAGTTGGGTGTCAGCGCCCAGGTACACAAGGTGGCAAAGCTCTGCAGGTTTTGACACTACAAGTAGAATGCCGCCAATGTAGCAAGACAGGCCACATTGATTAAGTTATTGGACACGAGAGGCCCAATGTTGCAAGTGCAAGTGAGTGGGTCACATTGCCCAGAATTGCAAATAACTCCAGAGACAGGAAAAAAAAGTGCATGTTGCCAACCAGAGAGGACAGGGAATCAACTGGGTCTGCAGAAATAGCAGACAGTCCAGAGCAACAAGAGCTCAGATGAAGCCAACCAGTTCTAGGTTGTCCCTCAACTGGAAGGGTAAACCGTGATAATGGAAGTGGACACACAGACTGCTGTGTCTTTGATTCCCGAAGCAGTATGCCGAGAGAAGTTAAAAATCTGCAAAGGTCACATTACGAACATACTACAACATATACTGAGCAAACGGTCCCCTTAAGGGTTATGTACTGGTGAAGGTACAGTTGAGAGACCAATGTGCAGAATTATCAATATATGTGATGGAGATGACTACCCTGCATTATTCAGATGCTCCTGGTTACGGAAGTTGAATTGAACAGGGGCATGGTAAATAAACTCGCAGACTCGAACACAAAGCTACAAGACAGGTTGGAAAAATATAAAGATGCCTTCCAGGGAATCCTTGGAGAGATGAAGAATGTCAAGGTTAAATTATGAGTTAAGATGAATGCTTGTCCAAGGAGATTGAAGGCACGTCTGGTACGCCATTAGGCCTGAATTGGAACGGCTGGTGAATCTGGAGGTGTCGGAACCAGTGATCACCAGTGAATGAGTCACCCCAATTGTTCCAGTCATAAAATCAGATGGATTGGCGAGAATCTGTGGGGATTTTAAAGTGACAGTAATCCCAGCCCTGTGTGCGGACCAGTACCTGCTTCCTCTTATAGTGGCCTGGCAAGGAGAAAGAAATTTTCCAAGATAGACCTATCTCAGGCCTATTTGCAGATCGGGGTAGTGAAAGATTCACAACCATCACTAACAATAGTCACAGACAGGGGCCTGTTCCGCTATAGGCACTTCCCTTTGAGATTACATCAGCTCCAGCTCTGTTCCAGAAGGCCATGGTGGATTGATAGGAGTCCAGTGTTACCTGGACAATATCTTGGTCATGGGTTTGACAGAAGAGGAGCATTTGAAGAACTTGGAGAATAACTTAAAGAGGTTGCAGAAGCAAAGCCTACAAGTCAAGAGAGAAATGTGAGTTCTTCAAGGATTCCATTGAAAACCTGGGTCATGTAATTATTGGTGATGGATTACATAAGGCATCCAAGAAGATGGAGGCCATCATGAAGGCCCAAAGACCAGACAATGTGTCCCAATTGAGGTTGTTTTTGAGACTTATCAATTACTACGGCAAGTTCATTCTGGATCTGCCAATAGTGTTGAAGCCGATGCATCGGTTGTTCAGAAAAGAGCAGCCGTGGACGGGGACAAAAGAATATCAAAGGGCCTACCAGGATGTAAAGGCTTTGAAGAGATCACAAGCGCTAGTTCACTTCAACCTAAAGTTACCACTGCAGCTGGCATGCAACGACGCCTCGCCCTATGGGGTTAAGGCTGTCCTGTCTCACATTGTGTCAAACAGGGACGAAGGACCCATAGCATTCACTTCTAGGTCATTGATGAATGCTGAGGAAAACTCTGCTCAGGTGGAAAAAGAAGGTTTGGGCATTGTCTTTGGTGTCAAGA
Organism: Mustelus asterias; assembly: GCF_964213995.1. Lineage (NCBI taxonomy): Eukaryota > Metazoa > Chordata > Chondrichthyes > Carcharhiniformes > Triakidae > Mustelus > Mustelus asterias. The sequence continues at coordinate 37,655,129 of NC_135818.1, forward strand.
AATTTTATAATTTTCTTTATGGTGGACATTTTGTGCTTCTAACAGACTATAGGCCGTTGATCTCAATCTTAGGATCATACACTGGGATACCCTCCATGGTGGCAGCTCGATTGCAATTGGGCATTGGTGCTGTCAGCCTACTCGCATAAGATCCAAAACCATCAGTCAGAGAAACAGCTGTCAAATCTACCTTTCCCTGGAGATAAAGATGCTCCCGGCCAGAAGCTGAAGAAATAAAGTTCTGGTAACCACTAACTAGGCGCAGATTGCCACATGCAATGATTCGATCATGAGCCAAGTAATGGACCTATACCTGAGAGGGAGGTTGAACAGTAGAAACCAACCACAGTTACAGCTGTATATGTCCCAAAGATGGAAGTTGCCTATATTGGATGGAAGTTTATTATGGGGGATGAGAGTCATCATTCCCCCATCCTTAAGAGGAAAGGTGCTGGAACAGGTGCACCAAGGACACCTAGGGGCGATGGGAAAGAAAAAAAAGCAAGAAGGTATTCTTCAATAAACAGCTCCCAAGATTGAAGTATTCAAGCCTACCTTGTGATTCGTTTTGCCTCTTAGTCCACAGGGGCATTTGTAATAGTGGGGAAATATACAAGTGCAAATAAGGGATTGATTCCTTAAGAATGTAAATGTAATTCTTGAATTTGCAAGTGTTCCAAACTGAGCAAATTAAGCCTATATATATCCTCTAAAAATGTAGTGAAGATTCCAGTCATTGCAATTTCCAAAATCTTTTTGTACAGCTAAAATGTCTGTTCAGTTGTAATGCAAATTATGTGAGGGTATAAACAATAAACCCAAATAATCTCTTTTAAAATGATTTTCATATCCTAAACATTCAAGTATATTGATTTGTTCATGAATTTGAATAATTGACAGATTCCATTTTCTGTCAGCTGATTCCTCAGCAAAATATTTTACTTTGCATACAAATGATTAGAAACTAATTACACCAGATAAATATAAATAATCTCTATAGAATTAAATATATTTAAACACATTTTAAGAATATGATCACTGTGTGAAAGTGTTACCTTGATTGACCTCAGCAGAATATTGGATACAGAAACTGGCAAGTTCAAAGTTTCTCATTTCGAACAGATATTGTCCTCTTTAATAAAAATGAATAAAAAAACAAATTGTTACAAAACAGAATTTACTTGTATAAGGGTGTTCTCATGTAATTTTTGTACATAAATATTTTGGACTCATTATGAGGAAGTTTATACTATAGTTGTTATCTCATAGAAATAACCATTTATATACCTATATATATATAATCAATAATAACCAAATAAATATGATGATATCTATTAACAAAATACAAAATTCCATAAAAAGAACTATTATTTTTGGACATAATTTTGAACCTTAAAATTTCTTTTTTTTTGCTTTGAGGTAGGTATTAGTACTACAAAGAACAAAACTTTTTAAAAGACTTGCATTGCTTCAATACTATTCTTGCAAAATAGACCGATGCAGAAAGTTTGAGTATCAAAGATTCTGAATGCAGATTGCCAATACTGAATAACTCAGGACTAATTCTAAACCTGAGAATGAAACCAAAGAGATTCTAGCTTCAGAGGTAAATTCAACTTTGATGCACATGAAATTGGAACTACATTTATGCTAATATGCCAAATGCTCCTTCATAATATCGAGCGTTAGTACTCCTAATTTATCATAGAATCATAGAAACCCTACAGTGTAGAAAGAGGCCATTCGGCCCATCGAGTCTACACCGACCACAATCCCATCCAGGCCCTATCCCCATATCCCTACACATTTACCCGCTAATCCCTCTAACCTACGCATCTCAAGACACTAATGGGCAATTTTAGCACAGCCAATCAACCTAACCCGCACATCTTTGGACTGTGGGAGGAAACCGGAGCACCCGGCGGAAACCCACGCAGACACGAGGAGAATGTGCAAACTCCACACAGACAGTGACCCAAGCCGGGAATCGAACCCAGGTCCCTGGAGCTGTGAAGCAGCAGTGCTAACCACTGTGCTACCGTGCTGCCCTTTAGGAACGTTTAGGAATAATGCATATTCAAATTCAGTGTCAATAATACTTCAATGACTACTTCAGTATGAAAGTCTTAAATTAATTTGATTAATTTAATTACAAAACTTTTGAAATCTTAAATTACAGCCTCATCAAAGGGAATGCAGAGATAATGACATGAAGAAATAGCTCAGAGGCTGATGAATTAATGGGCTGAAGTTTGATGGAGATATGGAGGCAGGACTGGCTATGGGCATGCCAGTGAGCTTGACATCAGTGATAGTGAAATTGTTGGACAAGATTCTTAGGGATAGGATCTTTACACATTTGGAATTGAATGGTCTTATTTGCGACAGACAGCATGGTTTGTACCGAGAGAGGTCATATCTCACTAATTCGATTGAGTTTTTTGAGGAGGTGACAAAAAAGATTGATGAAGGAAGAGCTGTTGTCTACATGGACTTCAGTAGAGCATTTGACAAGGTCCCTCATGGCAGGCTGGTGCAAAAGGTCAAATCACACGGAATCAAGGGTGAACTAGCTAGATGCCTTCAGAACTGGCTTGGCCATAAAAGACAGCGGATAGCAGTGGAAGAGTGTTTTTCTGAATGGAGGTCTTAACTAGTGGTGTTCCGCAGGGATCAGTGCTGGGACCTCTGTTGTTTGTAATGTATACAAATGACTTGGAAGAAAACGTAGCTCTTCGTAGCAAGTTTGCGGATGATACCAAGATTGCTGGAATTGCGGATAGTGATGAAGAATGTCAGAGAATACAGCAGGATATAGATAGGCTGGAAAATTGGGCAGAGAAATAGCAGATGGAATTTAATCCGGACAAATGCGAAGTGATGCATTTTGGTAGATCCAATTCAGGTGGGAGCTATAGAATAAATGGTAGAAGCATCTGAAGCATAGACACAGAGAGATCTGGGAACACAGGTCCACAGATCCTTAAAAGTGGCAGCACAGGTGGAAAAGGTGGTGAAGAAAACATACGGCATGCTTGCCTTCATCAGACAGGGCATCAAGTATAAAAGTTGGCAAATTATATATAAAACATTGGTTAGGCCAAAACTTGTGTCAATTCTGGTCACCACACTACCAGAAGGGTGTGGAGGCTTTGGAGGGAGTACAGAAAAAGTTTACCAGGATGTTGCCTGGTATGGAGCGTATTAGCTACGAGAAGAGATTGAATAAGGGCGGCACGATAGCACAGTGGTTAGCACTGCTGCTTCACAGCTCCAGGGTCCCGGGTTCGATTCCCGGCTCGGGTCACTGTCTGTGTGGAGTTTGCACATTCTCCTCGTGTCTGCGTGGGTTTCCTCCGGGTGCTCCGGTTTCCTCCCACAGTCCAAAGATGTGCAGGTTAGGTTGATTGGCCAGGTTATAAATTGCCCCTTAGAGTCCTGGGATGCATAGGTTAGAGGGATTAGCGGGTTAATATGTGGGGGTAGGGCCTGGGTGGGATTGTGGTCGGTGCAGACTCGATGGGCCGAATGGCCTCCTTCTGCACTGTAGGGTTTCTATGATTCTATGAAACTGGGATTGTTCTCTCTAGAAAGACCGAGGCTGAGGGGAGGCCTGATAGAAATTTATAAAGTTATGAGAGGCATAGATAAGGTGAACAGTTGGAAGCTTCTTCCCAGGGCAGAATTGACAGTTACAAGGGGGCACAAGTTCAAGGTAAGGGGCGAGAGGTTCAGTAGAGCTGAGCGGGACAAGATTTTTACACAGAGGATTGTGGGAATGCACTGCCAAGTGAGGTGGTTGAAGCAGACAAGTTAGCGACATTTAAGACTTATCTAGATAGACACATGAACAGGTAGGGAATAGAGGCATACAGGTGGTTGGTCTAAATAGGACAACATGATTGGCACAGGCTTGGTGGGCCGAAGGGCCTGTTCCTGTGCTGTACTGTTCTGTGTTTCATATTTGATGAGCTGTAAACTCCTCCAATTAACTATTGGAAAGCCCAAAGTCACTCCTTTCTGGAGTTACTAATTTCATCCCTCTTCCTATCAACAGCTGAGGCTGTATCAGGCTATTCACAACCTAAGACAGTTATCGATTATGTTTCCACGTCTTCAGTGACCACCTATTTCTACTTCCGAAACATTTTGAATGGATTTCTAGCCAAATTCCAGCATTCTACCCTCCAAAACCCTGCTGTTCGTGTCCTTCCTCACATCAAATTTCTTTCACCCATCACCCTGCGGTCGCTGGCTTACGTTGGCCCCTGGTTGGGCAGCACCTTGATTTTAAAGCCTCATCCTTAGTTTCAAAATCCTACATGGCATCAGCCCTCCCTATCTCTGCAATCCCACAAATCTCTTGAGGAATCTGTGCTTATCTAATTCTGGCCTCTTGACCATTCCTCATTTTAATTGCTCTATCATTGATGGCATTCAGCTGCCAAGACCTAAATTCTAGAATTCACCACTGCCTTTCTAACTCCCTTTCCTTCTTTAAAACCTACCTCTCTGACCAAGCTGTCAGCCATCTGGCCTAATATCACCTTGTCATGTTTTGCTTTATAGTGCACCTGTGAAGCATCTTGGGATGTTTTATTATGTTGAAGAATATATAAAAGTTGTTTGCTGTCATTTTACACAGTGGGCTGGAGCACAATTCATGAAGCAGTTTGATTTACATCAATCCAACATCCTGTATTAATTGAAGATTTCTGCAGGGCTGCATTCTGAGTAAATCATTGTTCTTGAAACTTAAGCAACTTCCAACTTGCAGCATGGAGAGACTTGAATGCTACAGTCTCCATCATGTGGCGACAAAACAAACTGCAGAAACTGTTTAGAGTCATAGAGGTTTACAGCATGGAAACAGGCCCTTCGGCCCAAATTGTCCATGCCGCCCTTTTTTTTTTGAAAACCTCTAAGCTAATCCCAATTGCCCGCATTTGGCCCATATCCCTCTATACCCATCGAACCCATGTAACTATCTAAATGTTTTTTAAAAGATAAAATTGTACCCGCCTCTACTACTACCTCTGGCAGCTTGTTCCAGACACTCACCACCCTCTGTGTGAAAGAATTGCCCCTCTGGACACTTTTATATCTCTCCCCTCTCACCTTAAACCTATGCCCTCTAGTTTTAGACTCCCCTACCTTTGGGAAAAGGTATTGACTATCTACCTTGTCTATGCCCCTCATTATTTTATAGACCTCTATAAGGTCACCCCTCAGCCTCCTACGCTCCAGAGAAAAGAATCCCAGTCTACTCAGCCTCTCCTTATAACTCAATCCATCAAGTCCCGGTAGCATCCTAGTAAGTCTTTTCTGCACTCTTTCTAGTTTAATAATATCCTTTCTATAATAGGGTGACCAGAATTGCACACAGTATTCCAAGTGTGGCCTTACCAATGTCTTGTACAACTTTAATAAGACGTCCCAACTCCTGTAGTCAATGTTCTGACCGATGAAACCAAGCATGCCGAATGCCTTCGGTAAGTTTGACAGTGTTAAATAACCAATCAATGTACAGAATAGCAACAATGCATGTCTGATTGTATACATGTCAGATAGTTGTAATAATCCAGCAAAATACAGCTCATACTCCTCACTAGAACAGGTTTCTTTTGCTGAGAACAAAATAATTCCAGAATGTCAGTTTGGCTAAAATTTAAACTAATCATGGTATTTTAGAACACACTACAGGAAACAATACCAGGGGTGTAGCGCTACCAAAGTAATCAGAGCGCTGCTCCAGCACCTCCAACCAGTTCTTGAGAGAAGGGGGTACAGAAGGTTCCAAACACTGGAACTTGGTGGCGAGGGTGGCCTTGGTTCAGTGTTTTAAAGAGTTCTCGTTACCCATGCTGATGTTCCAATTTGTTTTGAAGCAGGTCTGTCAGGTCAATTTCACTCGTCGCTGCACTGCTGCTGGAGAGGTGGGTGGATTGTAAAGTGAGGAAGGGGATTGGGGGGAGGAGAGTGGACGTGTCTGTCCATTCCACCAGCCTGTCTATATCCTCTTGAAGTCCATCACTATCCTCCTCACAGTTCACAATATTTCCAACTCTTGCACCATCTTCATATTTCGAAGTTATGCCCTGTAAACCTAGGTTATTAATATATATCAAGAAAAGCAATTTTCCCTCTATATATCATGCCCCAGTCAGAAGTAAGTAAAGTTTTCTATGATTCATGTTTTTAATAGACATGAATTAAATAATTAAACTGTTGCATAATAAAATTCTAGCTATGCTAAAGACCAATAATTCAAAATAGTTCATGGTTCAAAATAAATTGCCCACCGGCACTGATATTTTTCCCTTAAAACCGTGACCACGACACCACACAACCCTGCCACAGCAACCTCTGCAAGACGTGCTGGATCATCGACATAGATGCCATCATCTCACGTGAGAATACACCAGGTACACGGTACATACTCTTGCGAGTCGGCCAACGTTGTCTACCTGATACGCTGCAGGAAAGGATGTCCCGAGGCATGGTACATTGGGGAGACCATGCAGATGCTAGGACAACGGATGAATGGACACCACTCGACAATCACCAGGCAGGAGTGTTCCCTTCCTGTCGGGGAACACTTTAGCAGTCAAGGGCATGCAGCCTCTGATCTTCGGGTTAGCGTTCTCCATGGCAGCTTTCAAGACACACGACAACGCAGAATTGGCAAGCAGAAACTGATAGCCAAGTTCCGCACGCATGAGGACGGCCTCAACTGGGATCTTGGGTTCATGTCACACTACCTGTAACCCCCGTGACTTGCCTGGGCTTGCAAATCTCACTAACTGTCCTGGCTGGAGACAATTCACACCTCTTTAACCTGTGCTTAACCCTCTCTCCACTCGCATTATCTGCACCTGTAAAGACTTGATTATCTGTTAAGACTCGCATTCCAATCATTATCTTGTAATTGAGTTTGTGTCTATATATGCCCTGTTTGTGAACCCAATTCTCCACTCACCTGATGAAGGGGCAGCGTTCCGAAAGCTCGTGCTACCAAATAAACCTGTTGGGCTTTAACCTGGTGTTGTGAGACTTCTTACTTTCCCTTAAAAAGCATAGTTTTACTGATGTTTAGGTACTCAAATGATTAATACATAGTAAAGCAACATGATTATCGATTTAGAAATTATATTAGGCCAATACAATTTATTAGCGCTCTGGCCCCTCAGAATTTGGCACCGCACCCCTGAATTATACCAATAACATCGGGGTAAATTTCCAGTCCCACACACTGCGGGAACCATCACGATTGGGATGGAAAATTTGACGGACCATTTATAGGTCCGTTGACCTCAAGTAGGGATTTCTGGTCCTTGGGTGAGCATGACCAAAAACCTCTGCCAAATGGCCAGATTTCCCACACAAGACAAATCGTTGTCAAGCAGGTCCTGCATGCTCTATCCACAACGTTATTGCCACTGCTGGCCATTTTGTAAGTATGGGAAATGAGACATGTTGTGACCCAACCCTGACTGTCATCAGTGTGGCACTGCACAGCCTGCAGTTTCAGACCTGTTGAGATTTTGAATGAGTTGGGTCAGGCTTGGGAACTTGTGCGAACCACATCAACCCCAAAAGGTCATGAACACAGCAGAAGGCCCTTCACAAGTTCAGGAAAGTTTTGTCAGCTTTGAAAGTAAGAGTAGTTCTGCATTACCTTGATTGGAAAAGTCTTAGGGAAAATCTTGAATCTGCATCCACCTACCCACCCACCCACACACTGCCACTTGACATGATGCCATAAGGTAGGACCCCCAAGCAGCAAGAACCATAGCCTAGCAGCCAGGCGGGCGGCAAAAGACCAGGAAAATACCCAAAGCTGCATTTATTGCAACAGGCTCAGTTTTCTTGCGATGGCAAAAATGTAAAAGTTTATTTATTAGTCACAAATAGGCTTACATTAACACTGCAATGAAGTTACTGTGAAATTTCCCTAGTCGCCACAGTCTGGGTCGGGTCAATGCACCTAACCAGCACATCTTTCAGAATGTGGGAGGAAACCGGAGCAGCCGGAGGAAACCCATGCAAAGTGCCAATGCAGGAGGAGACTTCATCTTTTCAGTGACCTTTGTGCCTTTCTGAATGAAGACATGGATACTAGATCCATCCATCACCAGGCCTTGCCCGTTTCACTGAAGATGCTCAACTTCTTTGTCTTAGGTTCTTTCAGGGTCTTGTTGCTAACCTGTGTGGAACATTCAAGTCAACTGCTTTTCGATGCATCCAGGCCATTACTGGATTCTGAGCAACAGAGGCTATCCCTTGAGGAGATGGTTTCTAACCCCACTAGTAATTCACAGAGTCCCAGTGTAGAGATACCAAGAGCCAGCTCCATAGCAGGTCACTTGATCACTGTGGAATCACCAATATTCACTTGTTTTTCTCTGCACAGATGCTGGCTGGCCTGCTGGATATTTCCAGCATTTTCTGCTTTTATTTTGGATTTCCAGCATTTGCGGTAATTTGCTTTTATTAAGGTATCCTGGACAGCTGCCGTGTGCTGCATGCTGTACAACATGATGCATCAAAGGGATGTGCCACTCAAAGAGGAAGAGGGTGAGGAAGGCTTCATATTCCTCAGGATGGGGCGGGGGGGTGGGGGGGGGGGGGTGGCAGGCAGAGGGAAGAGCAGGGACCGGCTCGGAGACATGCTGAGGATTTCATGTTGCAAGGGACATCCTGATCTAGCAGCCGTTCACCTAAGGAATTCCTGCGTAGATGGTGAGTGGAGCGCATGACTGGCACTGGACGAAATCCAAACCTTCACAGGTATGACAACCAAGTCAATATCTTTCCCAATACAGTCAACATGTCTGAAAGTTCTACTGGTTGCAGTCTCCACAGGCCTCAGTGACAACTTGATGACCTTTTCGTGTATAGTAAATAATTATTACTGTAAATGACAATATATTATTCAAACCATTGAATAAACTGGTTATTTTTATAACAATTGCTTCAGACATTTTTCTTGTTTATCTAATCTTTCAGCAAACCACAGTGACTCCCTTAGTGCAGCAACTGATGTGGGGTCCTCCACGATGTTCGCTTGTTGCCTCAGAGGAGATGGAGGCAACCTGCTTACCATCTCTTAGATCAACAATGACAGTATGTCCTCATGGGTCAAAGTTCGGCCATCCATTGCAGCATTTCCTGTCACTTCCTGAGCGATCTTCCTTGCCAGAGGCAGACCTTTGATCAAGCCCAGGATAGAATGGATGTGTCTCACCGCCCTACACCGTTTGCATTCCCAGCCTCACCCCCACCTTGCTTTGGGAGGTGGTGGTCCTGATCCACACCCACCCTCAACTCTGCGGGGTGAAAATGTGGTGGGTAGACATGGCCACTCAGCAAGTGGGATCGCAATGTCATAAAATGGTCCAATTCCTGATACCCACCTCAAAAGGGGAAAATCTGGCCCTTTCACAAATATTCAATAAATAAATCATGTTTACTTTAGTTGAGTAGAAATTTACAATTTCATTCTAAAATACTAGAAAATCCCCCTAAAACCATGTGAAAGATTCTCACTGACATATCACCAGTTTTAGGGAGACTGGGGATTAAATTGCACTACAGGACCATAATCTCAAAATCACTGCTAAAAAATCTCTACAAGAATTATTCTCCCAAAATAACTCCAGTGCCCATTAAGGTTTAATAGAAACCTGATCTTCTGTCATTAGTATGGGGTCAATGGGTGTATCTGACTATTCTGATCCATTCCTCCAAGTTTAAAGATGAGAGAGGTGAGACCTCAATAAAGAATGGGGAGAGAGAGACAAGACTTCAATACAGAGCTGGGAGAGAGGCAAGACTTCAATACAGAGGAGGAGGAGAGCTGAGACTGCAATAAAGAGCTGGGAGAGGGAGAGAGAGAGACGAGACTGCAATAAAGAGCAAGGAGAGAGTTGAGTCTGCAGTAAAGAGCGAGGAAGAGAGGTGAGATTTCAATAAATAGTGAGGAGACAGAGAGGCAAGACTTCAATAAAGAGCGGAGATAGAGGCAAGACTAGAAACAAAAACAAAGCGCGACATCAAAGGGAAACGAAAGAAGCACAGCCGTCTTGGTAAGTAGGACCTGGTGGATATTTCTATTGTCCTTAATATATTCTAAACTAAAGGAAGTAACATTAAAGGGAGCAATTAAAAGGTAAGTCATGACAGGGTAGCTTGGCCTTGTCGATGCTCCTCTTGTATGATACGGGAAGTCAGGGACACTTCCACTGTCTGGGGTGACCACTTGTGCAGGAAGTGTCTCCAGCTACAGCAACTCAAAATCTGCATTTCAGAATCTACGTAGCTGTGACTGGGGTCACTGTGGGACATAGATCTTCGTGGCTAGCATGTACAGTGAGATATTCACATTGCAAGTAAAGAGTGCAGATGCAGAAAGGGAATGAGTGACTGCCAGACAGAGCAAGAGCGCTCGGCAAGTAGTGCAGGAGTCCTCTGAGTCCATCTCCCTCTCTGACAGATTCTCTGTTTTGGCTCCTGATGTGGGAGGTGGTTTCTCTGGGGAGTGCAGAAAAAGCCAAGCCCATGGCACCATGAATGGTTCAGCTGCACAGGATGGCAAGAGAAAAGAACAGGGCAGCAATAGTGATAGGGAATTCTATCATAAGGGGAACAGGCAGACCTTCCTCCAGCCACAGACGTGACACCAAGATGGTATGTTGCCTCCCTGGTGCCAGGGTCAAGGATGTTACTGAACAGCTGCAGGGCATTCTGAAGGGGGAGGGTGACAAGGCCAGAGGTTGTGGTCAATATTGGCATCAATGGCGTAGATAAGAAGAGGGATGGGATCCTGAAAACAGAATCTAGGGAGCTATGAAATTAATTGTAAAGCAGGACCTCAAAGTAGTAATCTCAGGATTACTCCAGTGCCATATGCTAGCGAAAGCAGGAATGGAAGAATAGACCAGTTGAATGCATAACTGGAGAAAGAGATTTGGATTCCTGAGGCATTGGGACAAATTCTGGGGATGATGTGACCTGTTGCAGCTGGTGGACGGTTGCAGCTCAGAAGGACCAGGATCAATGTCCTCACAGAGGTATTTGCTGGTGTTTTGGGGAGGATTTAAACTGAAGTGGCAGGGAGGTGGGAGCCTGAGTGGAGAGACACAAGGGAGAGAAATAAAGATACAAATTAAAGACAGAAAAGTAGAATGAAAAGTGTAAGGCAGAGGGAACAAGGGCTAGCAGAAAATAGTGCCATATTACAAAAAAAAACAATATGTAAATATGTTACAAAGGCACTGGGTGAAATTTCCTCATTTATTTTCAAAATGTCAACTTGGTCAGTAATAGTGTTGTCCCGTCCACTGGCTGCAATGTCGGATCTTTGAACATTTCGCGGAAAAAATCCAAAAGGTGGGTCCCACGATTTGATGCGAGCAGGGTGGGCTCTGAATGAGTCTATCCCACCAGCAACATCAGCTTTCAAAAGATCAGGGTGCCATCTTTAAAGGGCAGCCTGATGTAAAAAAAATAGAGAAAAGCACAGGCCACATGGAAACAGAAACTACCCCCCACCACATCACCATAGAAATCCCACCTCTCACCACCATGGAATCCCCCCACCACCACCATAGAGTCTTTCCTCCTGAAGGGGGAAAAATATACAGATGGGTACACATAAGATGGCTGCCTGGCACACAAACAGTCACCTGGGAAAGAGACATTAAACGAGCACTGACATTCAGTACAGACAGCCACCTGAGATTAAAACATAAAGGACAGACAGCTATTCAAAGTTAAACATGCAGGAATCAAATCCTACAGGAAGCCAGCCATGGTTTAAGGATAAGGACAATAGGGGTAGATAATGAGATTAGCTACAGGTGGGATTGGGAATACATAACTGCAGGAAAACCAATTACTGTAAATCACTATATGAATAGGCCGAAACTAAAACCATTGATAGCCACTGACGTAGGAAATGTATCCATTCATAAGATAATGCGATGTTAACATATTCATGTCTGTATCTGTCTGAATTTGTCTATAACGATGTGTTAACGATCGATCACCTACTTGATTACAATGATGTGATAATGGCTAGATGTCCGGTCCATCTACTGTGTAAAGGGTATAAACATGGACCGCTCCTATTGTCTCATTGAGAGAAGGTAGCTGTCTCGAAGCACTGCGGAGTGCCAGTGCCTTTTCTCCACGAAGCTTCATTAAAATAAAACTGTATTCGACAATCCTGAATGGACTGTCACAGGAGCATAAAATAGTCACTGTATTGGACATAGCCAACTGATTCTGGTCCTTACCATTGGATCCTGAATCCCAAGACAAATTTGCCTTTACAGTGGGAGACAAGCAGTACACTTGGACTCGTTTACCACAGGGATTTCACAACAGCCCCGCTATATTCCATCGAGCAATGAGTGACATCCTGAACAGAGTAGAACTGCCGGAGGGTAGTACGGTCCTACAATATGTAGACGATATCCTGATAGCTTCAGAGTCCAAGTCAGGACATCAAGAAGCCTTATATTTAGTACTGAAAGAATTAAAAGCCGCAGGGTTAAAGGTGAGCCCCAAAAAGGCACAAATCGGGAAAACACAGGTCCTATACCTAGGACACCTTATATCCCAAGGACTTAAAGAAATACCAATGGACCGAAAGAAGGCAATACAACAAATGCTGTGACCCGTCACCGTAAGAGGGGTCAGAAAGGTGCTCGGACTATTCAACTATAGCCGGAGTTTCATCCCAGGGTTCGCAAAATTAGCAGAACCCATACAAAGACTAGTCACAGGGGGAAAACCAGCTTTAGATCCCGTAGAATGGGGACCCGAGCAGGAAGAGGCGTACACTAAACTAAAAACAGAACTAATATCAGCCCCTGGATTAGGATTACCCGATTCCAATAAGAACTTCCATATCCATTGTAGTACTGAGGGAGGGTTCTATTCCGCCGTGGTAACACAAGACCATGGCGACAGAAAGAGACACATAGGATATTATTCCACCGCAGAAGGGCCAGTAGTCACCGGACTGCCAAGGTGCATAGCCGCCTTGGATTGCGCCGCCTGGGCTGTAAAGGTTAGCGAGCCAGTAATCATGACCGGGAATATAATCCTTCACACCAAACACACCTTGGTGGAAATGTTGAACACGGGAAAATTAAGGTCAGTCTCAAACATGAGAAGGGCTAAGTGGGAAGCTGTTCTTCTACCTCCAAGCAAGTCCGTGATAATAATAAGGGATACAGGGAATAACCCAGCAGAAGGGATTTTAGACGAAGGAGAGCCACACAATTGTGAAGATATAGATAGGGACGAACAAGAGGATAAGATAAAGGATATACCCTTAATTACAGCTGAGGAGGCCCTTTTTGTGGATGGGTCACTCAAATATGTGGAAGGATCAACCCGGACAGGGTGGGCAGTAGTGGATAACAAATTAGAGACAGTAAGGTCAGGAAGGATTGACGGAGGTCTATCCGCGCAAGTGGCAGAACTAGTGGCACTCACACAGGCACTAGAGTTATCTGAAGGTAAAACGGTAAATGTCTATACAGACAGTCGCTATGCATTCGGAATCATACATGACTACTTTACAGCATGGGGAAGAAGAGTGTTCATAACCACAGGAGGGACCCCTATTAAGCACCAGCAAAGAATTGAGGCATTATTGAGAGCTAGCGAGAAACCTAGAGAAGCCGCAGTAATCAAAATTAAAGCGCACCAGAAAGAGCCAGGAAGAGATAACCCGGACTGGTTAAATTTCAAAGGGAACCAAGCTGCAGACAGGGCGGCACAGTTAGCCTTAGGACAGGAGACAATTGGCGAACTGCCAATAGCAGCAACAGAACAGACAGGAGACAAAATAGATATTCGGGACTTACATGGGGTACCCCAAAGGAGGAAAAGGAGAAATGGAAAGCACAGGGAGCAGTCAAAGGGACTGATAACATTTGGAGATGGGAAGATAAGGCAATAGCACCAGAGTGCATACAAAACACCCTATTGGAACTACACCATGGACTCTCACATGTGGGTAGAGAGGCCAGGATAACTAGTATAGGAAAGGAATGGTAGTGGAAAGGAATGGGAAGAGATATAGCCTGATACTGTCACCGATGCGTGACGTGCGCGCAACACAACCCTGGTAGACCCATAAAAATTAAAATGGGACACCAGCTGAGACCAAAGGGACCCTGGGAACATCTGCAAATAGATTTCACAGGGCCACTACCACAATCCCATGGCAAAACTTATTGTCTGGTTATTATAGACAAGTTCACCAGGTGGGTAGAAGCGTTCCCTACTACAAATTGTACTGCTACCACGGTGGCTAGGATATTGGCAGAAGAGGTAATTCCTAGATGGGGTGTACCCCTACAAATCGATTCGGACCAAGGGACGCACTTCACCGGAAAGGTGGTAAAAACAGTATGCCAATTAATGGGGATAAAACAAAAATTTCACATCCCCTACCACCCACAGAGTTCTGGAATGGTGAAACGTATCAATAGAACACTAAAAAATGCATTAGCTAAAGCCATACAAACATTGGGGAAAATATGGACAGAGGTATTGCCCAATATACTAATGAGATTAAGGGCTACCACAAACCGGACAACCGGATTAACCCCTTATGAGCTAATGACAGGACGGGCGATGCAATGACCCGAAAGCATCATAACAGGTGGGACCGATGTAGGTCCACTAAAAGATAAAATCAGGAGATATGTTCTGGAACTAAGCACCCAACTAAAGGGGATGCACAAATTGGTAAAGGACAATCAGGAAATAAAAGACGCAGAGAGAGAGCTTGAAATGCTCCCTAACGTCCCAACAGCGGGAAGTTGCGTCCTAGAAAAAACATTACCTGACAAACCAGGGTTTGCACCAAAATGGAATGGGCCATATAAAGTTATAATTAGTGGAGACACCTGTGCCTGTATAGACATAAGAGGGAAAGGTGTCTGGAAACACTGGACACAGCTAAAATTGCTCAAGGGAACAAATAAGTAATTAAATTGATGAACTAACGAAAATGCTTTCCTCAACACAGGCAAAGACTGCAAGCAAGAACGACTAGCGCGCGCGGGTTGATAGATAATATAACTTGTAAAGATTATATGAATTATAGTGTTAGGTTTGATATTTGATCGTTGCGAATATGTATGTAATCGTGTATGTAACTGTACTACTTTGCGTTGTCGCGACTGTAAATTTAACTGGATTGGAGGATAACTTGTTTTACAAAGCTCACATACATTTACACGGGAATCGAACTGTATGTTACCCGTTAGCACAATCGATAGAAGCCCTATTTGTAGCCACTCCTGGGTGGACCCCTCATGACTTATATACTGTAGATACATCAGATACACCCTGTAAGGCACAAATTGGCAAATATAAAAGAGGTTTGCAGGGGAGATGTGTGGGACTTGTAAACCCCACAGATCCTGTGTGCAGGGGGTTCCAACAGGTGGGAGGAAAAGCTTGTTCAGATACTGCAAGCTATCCGCTTTGTTTTACAGGGCAGGGATGGGGATGTGCCTATGCCTTGGTCCCTAAGAATGATTCCTGCGTACAGACGCAGTGTGTCCGTCAACATTGTCGGGTTAATAACGGACAGTTTACTTGCACTTGTGATGAACAGAAATGCCTGAATAAAACCACGGGAAGACAGCTTATTTGTGGACAATGCAATGGAACTCACGTAAGCTCAACCAAATGGACATACCCACTTGATACTTACCAGGTGGTGGGATCAAACGGGGAGTCAAGCAAACCAAACAATTGGCAATATGAACAAACTCATAATAGAGACATTAAATGTTACCGGGCTAAGAAGGGGTATGTGTTCCTCTTCAATGGTACTTACACGACAGAAACACCAAACCTCCCAAACCGTTTTGCAGTAGGAACAATCGGACCACTGACTGTTCCATGCCCTCAGAAGGGGCATATTCGGAGGAGAATAGTAACTTGGGCTATCAGCTAAAAATTCTGCGCTGACTGGGAAGCCCCGGGCACAATGGGATCCTCACTGGGATATGGGTTCCTTGGAGCCTTATCTCTGGGGGGGGGGGGGGGGGGGGGGCAGCAGGAGTGATTAGTGCAAAGAATAGGAATCATATTGTTTGTGGACTAACAGTCCTGGGAAACAACACTTCAAAAGCACTGGAGGCTGTCAACCAAGAAATGGCTGAGCTGGGATTATATGCACAACAGACACGATACGCAGAGGACTATCAGTTCGCACAACAAGGGGGAGTGTGTACAATTATAGGCAATAAATGCATAACCCATGTCACAGACGAGTCCTATAACATTACACAGGTCATCAAAAGCATCAAAGAACAACTTGATAGCTTCAGACAGGGACCCAAGAAAGGAAGTAACTGGCTGGAATGGCTAGTGGGGGGATCCTGGGAATCTTACTTATTACATGGATTGGTCATACTCATTTCAATTGTAATTGTCTGTTGTCTGATTGTTGGATGCCTAAAAGTCTGTTGCAAGGTGATGGTGACTGGAATTGTGCCAGGAGCCAGTGTATACATCGAAGAAGAAACCCTGATGAAGATCCCCAAAGACACCAGAAGAAACGAAGAAGGAAAGAAGAAGAACGAAGAATTATACATATAAAAATGGTTGGTCTAAGGATTAGTGAAACTCATAATCCGACCAAAAGTGGAGACTGAAGGGGGAAAAATATACAGATGGGTACACATAGATGGTTGTCTGGCACACAAACAGTCACCTGGGAAAGAGACATTAAACGGGCACTGACTTTCAGTACAGACAGTCACCTGAGATTAAAACATAAAGGACAGACAGCTATTCAAAGTTAAACATGCAGGAATCAAATCCTACAGGAAGCCAGCCAGGGTTTAAGGATAAGGACAATAGGGGTAGATAATGAGATTAGCTACAGGTGGGATCGGGAATACATAACTGCAGGAAAACCAATTACTGTAAATTACTATATGAATAGGCCGAAACTAAAACCATTGATAGCCAGTGACGTAGGAAATGTATCCATTCATAAGACAATGCGATGTTAACATATTCATGTCTGTATCTGTCTGTATTTGTCTATAACGATGTGTTAACGATCGATCACCTACTTGATTACAACGATGTGATAATGGCTAGATGTCCGGCCCATCTATTGTGTAAAGGGTATAAAGATGGGCTGTTCCTACTGTCTCATTGAGAGAAGGTTTGCTGCTTGTTAGTGCCTTTTCTCCACGAAGCTTCATTAAAATAAAACTGTATTCTTGAAACCTTCAAGCCTGACTCAGTGGTACATTTCCCACAACACTCCCACACCACCACAGAATTACCCCCACCTCCCCAGAATCCCCCCCAACCCCACACTTCCCATGGACATGGAACCCCGGCAGTTCTTTTGCAAACCCACCATGGCACTGCCCCCTGGAGGTTCCAGGGGCAGTGACCAGGCACTGCCAAAGTACTGCCCAGGATTGACCCTCTCTCCCCGGGGGCCTGCACCTAACCTGTGTGACCCAGTGGAGTTTCTTCTCCAGTTGCCCATTTATAAAAGCTTGGGCCCCACTGCTCACTATATATCAATGATTTGGATGAGGGAACGAAATGTAATATTTCCAAGTTTGCTGACGACACAAAACTTGGTGGGAATATGAGTGGTGAGAAGGATGTTAAGAGGTTTCAAGGTGATTTACACAAGTTGAGTGAGTGGGCAGATATGTGGCAGATGCAGTATAACGTGGATAAATGTGATGTTATCCATTTCGGAGAGAGAAACAGAATGGCAGGCTATTATTTAAATGGTGATAGATTGGAAAATGTTGGCGTATACAGGGATCTGGGTGTCCTTGTACACCAGTCATTGAAAGCAAACATGAAGGTACAGCATTATATAGGAAGGCAAATCGCATGTTGCCTTCATTACAAGAGGAATTGAGTTCAGGAGCAAGGATGTCTTACTGTAGTGTACAGAGCCTTGATGACCACATCTGGAGTATTGTGTGCAGTTTTGATCTCTGAAGTGGGGAATTCTGTTCTCGGTGGCCGGAATGTTTTTAGAAAATACTAAAAGGTAATTCTATTTAATATTTTTCGCAAAGGTAAATGAAATTCAGATTTAAAGCATAATAAATTTATTTCCAAAATTAGTTTTGTTGTAAAACATATAAACAGTACAAAGGACAAAAGACATACGTTGGACAGATATAATACTTCGGCTGAAGGGGGATCTGGTGATGCAATAGCACCTTAAGTTTCCTCCAAAATCTTAGATAATTATACAATTTGGTTATCTTAGATACAACCCAGCAATTAACTTAACATGATTTCATTTAATATTTAACTTGTCAATCTATTCATGACACATTCTCAAATCGAATTATAATTTAACACCTTAAATAATCACTTATTTGTCTGCTTAACTATCGGAAGTACACTCCGAAATCAATATGGCTCCCTTGTTGCTTAGCAATACAAAATTATACATTTTACTTATTCAACATTTTGTAAAGAAGTGAGAACCAGTTCTGTTGGATGCAAGCCCGAGCATTTGGCAGAAGTTCCAGATCAAACTCCATGTTTTGTCTAAAAATGTATATAATTTGTCCTTTTGAACAAAGGATAGTTTCATAATGTATCATGTCTGAGTTACATTGTAATTAGGTTTTTCATGTTTATCAGTCCATTCTCTGATACAAGAAAACCTTAGGCTAATAATTAGTTACTGGCAGATTTAACAAATAACATTAAATGACTTTTAATGCCCTAGTTAGTTTTTCATTTAAAATTCATTTAAAATTCTTAAACTAAAATATTAGCTGCTAGTTCTCTATGTTGAGTATTATGATCAGAATGATTAAATTCCCTTCAGTCACCTTATCTCAGAAAGGATATATTTACCATGGAGGGAGTACAGTAAATGTTTACCAAACTGATTCCTGGGATCGTAGGATTACCGTGTGAGGAGAGATTGAGTGAACCTGGCCTGTATTGACTGGAACTTAGAAGAATGAGAGAGGATCTAATTGTAACATACAAAATTCAGCTGGGAAGATGTTGTTCCCTCTGGCTAGGGGGGTTGAGAAGAATGAGTCATCGTCTCAGAATATGGGATGGACCATTTAGGGCTGAGATGAGAAGAAACATCTTCACTCAGAGTGTCACAGGTATGAGAAGGGTGCAGGAGAATGGCATTTAGATAGAAGATCAGCCATGAACATATGAACAGCGGAGCAAGCCTGAAGGACCAAACTGCCTACTTCTGTTCCTATTTTCTATAGTTCTATGTTTCAATATCTAACATCAAACCTTCTCGAAGTAATGCACACTAGTATTTGCCCTTCATATCAAAAGGAGTTTTGGTGTTAGTTTTACTCAGCTCAGCTTAAAGTACTGCTTTGTACTGGGAGGGAATTTCCAAGTGGAAATTCTCTTCTTCATATGGTACACAGAGGAGGAGAATGACAACATGGAAGAAGACAGCTCGCCCAATGCAATCGAGAAACAAAGGTTGGTATTAAATGAAGTCACTTCAATCTGCTGCACAGAGACACTCATTGTTCTTAATGTGCTTATCATCATTCAAACCCCAAAAGTTGAAAGTATACACAGATGTGAACTCAGAACTTTATGGAACTATGTTTATTTTACAGATCATTGACCAAAAATTCCAGAAATTGAGCTTTCCAAGGCCTTGTCCTGCAGTTGAATGCAGGAACAATTTAAATTGGTTATTAAAATTCATACCCATTTTCTTGAGTGCACACTTAAAGGAAACAGAATGGAAACAATAAGTGCACTTTGTTCTGCCGATGTATAAAGCAAAATCTATCACAAAGTCATTCTGCTTTATTAATATTATATCATGAGTTGAACATCCGTGATATTAAATAGTCACATCTATAAAAGTCTGATTCAGTTATAGACTTGCTTCATAATGCAATGAAGACATTGCTATAGAAAGAAATCCTTCTACTTACCTTAACAAGTAGAAGTAATGTGTTTGAGGCTGGAGGTGGATGGCGCATGTTATATCTTTCAATGCACTTTTCAGATTATGGATCTGTCACGACAAATTCAAACATAAAACATGTCACAGGTCATTATTAGTTTCTTTGAAATTTTATGAGTCAAAAAATGTTTTTTACTTATTCTTTACAACTTCCTTTCACAAAATGTAGATTTTAAGGGTACTTTCCAGTAGTTTTGTTCTCAGATCCCAGTGCAATTAAGTGCATTAACCGTAAAGAGCAAAGAATTTCAAACATAATTGAATTACGTACAAAACCACTTACTTTAGGGTTTTGCACTAAGATTCAATTTGCCTGGATCAGCCTCTCCCACATAAGTGGCCATGCTCCCACTCTGACACTGAGGGCCCGATTTTACCATCAAGTTGCGCCCATTTTCGGGCGCGAAAACTTGGTAAAGTCGGGCATGAGGTGTATAGCGCGATTCGCTACCGTCTCCGCACCTGTTCCCCCTTTACAAAGTGTGGTGACTTCAGCCAGGCTAATGAGGTTGCCTTGTTAGAGTATGAACGATCTGATGAGTCCTAGTTAGTTTATTTGTTTGGTGTCGAAAGAGCTACCTGATGAGTCCAAATTGATGGTTAAATCAGGGAGTCTCATGCTCCCTATAAATGCAGGTGTTTCAGCCTCCCAGCCTGCATTCAGCAGGGAGCAACTGGAGAGCTGTCTGTGTACAGATGTAGAATGTAAATAAAGTAACTTGGTGACGGGACTTTCGCCTCCGTGGAGTTATTACACCAAGTGCCTAAAATGGCCGCAATCGGGACTGCATCCGAAATGGGCGCAATTGCAATTTAAATGCATTTGAATGCATTTAAATTGAATTAATGGGCTGGATGCCCAACTTTACCAGCACTTCCCCCTTTACCACCACATTTGGAGTTTGCACATTCTCCCTGTGTCTGCGTGGGTTTCCTCCGGGTGCTCCGGTTTCCTCCCACAGTCCAAAGATGTGCGGGTTAGGTTGATTGGCCATTCTACATTGCCCCTTAGTGTCCCGGGATGCATAGGTTAGAGGGGTTAGTGGGTAAATATGTAGGGATATGTGGATAGGGTCTGGGTGGGATTGTGGTTGGTGCAGACTCGATGGGCCAAATGGCCTCTTTCTGCAGTGTAGGATTCTATGATTTGCCAATCGGGAATCGGCGCAAATCAGACATGCTCAATAAAAGTCTGATTCGGGCGCTCCATCAGTGAGGGTTAGTGAGGAGGTAAGTGCATAGCATCCAACAGCTCTCTGCTACTCACAGGTGTCCTGTTGTTGTGGCCATTTTCTGTGTTGGGTTGGTGGCAGCTCTGCGAGTGTGTGGGGAGGTGGGGGACTGTTGCTCTGCAGGGTCTCCGATGTCCGACTTGCAGCACGGACCCGGGTCTCAGCACTGACCTTGGGTCTTGCGGTGCTGCTGGGTCCTAGCGCACTCAGCTCACTTCCAGCTGAAGGATGTGCACAAAGCCCTTGCAAATTGCACTGCTGCAGCCTCTCAATTTTGCAAGGAGCTGTGATTGTGGGCAGCATGTGGCTGGGGGAATTGCGGGGGACGGGGGCTGTGATTATGGGGAGCACATGGCTGGGGGAATTGGGGGGGCTGTGATTGTGGGGAGCACATGGGTTGGGGAATTGGGGGGGCTGTGATTTTGGGTAGCATGTGGCTGGGGGAATTGGGGGGTCTGTGATGGTGGGGAGCATGTGGCAGGTGTAATTGGGGGGGTGACTGTGATTGTGGGGAGCATGTGGCAGGGGGAATTGGGGAGTATGGACAGTGACTGGTGATGTGCTAGGTGCAAGCAGTGTTCTATAACCTCTACATGTGTTCCTCTCCATCTCCCCTCACGACCCCCCACCCCGCCGCCTTCAGAGTGACAACATGGCTTTTTCTGTGCAACCAATAGATCTAGCTGTCATTTTGGTTGCTGCTGGAGCTAAGGAGGAGGATCAGGAGGAAGAATTGCAGGCACTGGAGGCCCGGGCCCTACCACTTCCAGGACGAGAGGGAGATGATCACCAGAGGCAGGAGATGGCGACCATTCACTCTGGGGTGGGGTGGGAGTAAGAGAAAGAGGGAGCAGAGACCCTGGCAGTTCCAGGCACGAGTGCCCTTCAAGCAAATGTCAGACACCATGTGCCGCTGACATCTCCGACTCCGCAAGGAGATTGTGCAACACCTGTGCAACCTGTCGCAGGACCTGGCACCTGGAGGCAGCGGGGGGGCACCTACTCTCAGTGGCTGTCAAATTGACGGCCGCTCTAAACTTCTACACAACTGATTCTTTCCAGACCCCGAGCGGAGATGTCTGTGGCAGCTCCCAATCTGCTGTGCACACCTGTGTGAGGCAGGTCACTGAAGCCCTGTATGCCCGGGCTGGCCAGTTTAACAACTTCAACCTGGACTAGGTGCAGCAGGAAGCCTGTATCGCAGGCTTCACAGCCATTGTGGGAATGCCTAACATGCAGGGGGCGATCGACTGCACACATGTCACCCTCAAGGCCCCGCTACAGAATCCATAAAGGTTTGTAAATAGGAAGGGGTTCCACTCCCTGAATGTTCATCTAGTGTGCGACCATAATATGACCATCATGCACATCTGTGCCAGACATCCAGGCAGCGTGCATGACAGCTTCATTGTCAGGAGCTTGGACATCCCAGAGGCATTCGAGAAGGAGCCCAGGCTGCGAGGTTGGCTCCTCGGTGATATGGGTTACCCGCTTCAGACATGGTTGATGATGCCTGTGCGGAAGCCTGTGTCTGAGGCAGAAACCCGCTATAATGAGGCACATGTAGCCACCCCTGCGATAGTGGGGAGGTGCTCCTTAAGATGCGATTCCGGTGCCTGGACCGATCTGGCTGGGCTCTCCAGTACAGCCCCCTGATCTCCTCCCGCACTGTGTTGGTGTGCTGTGCCTTGCACAACCTGGCTCTGCAGAGATGTGACCTCTTGGGGGAGAAGGAGGATGTGGAGGCTGACCAGCCGGCCGTCACTGAGAAGGATTACCTGCAGGAGGAGGAGGAAGAGGAGGAAGAGGAAGATGAGGAAGAGCATGCCGAGGAACACCAACCAGGCGCTTGAGGGCAGGCAACCCAAATGAGGCATGCGAGGGCGGCAATGGAGGCCCTGATCACCAGGCAGTTCACTCGCTAGGGATTTGTATCTGTGGGTTCCATCACCACCCCAACTCTCATCCTCCCCAAATTCCCTCTATATTCTGCACATTGTCACACCAGAGTGGTGGGCCTGGGTACTCTACAGCCCTCGGAGTCCGGAGGAGATGGGGGGGGGGGGGCACTGCCACTCTGCCTGAGATCGTTGGGGGGAAGGGGGAGGGGGCCGCGATCGGTCTGGCTGGCAGGCGGATGGGGGGATAAGGGGGTCAGTAATGTTGTGGGGGTGGGGCAATGTTGGTGGGGGCAGGGGGAGGCATTATCCGGCCCAGGCACGATGTGGTAAGGGAGCAGCTTTCGATCATTTTATTTTGGTGAGCATGCGCAGTTGAAGGCGCCGATCGGGGCAGTAGGGTTTCAGGTGCGATAAGCCACACCTACAGGCTTATGCAGCGCAATTCAGAATCACTGATTTTTTTTCACTTTTGAAAACCAGTTGTGATTCGTGTCAGTATAACGACATGCCGCCAGGTGAGAAAGATACGGTGTGGGCGGATGCTAGAGTGTAAAGCCCTTTAATTATATTTAAATTTATGTATAATCAGGGAACTCACACTGCCGGGGGTAGGAAAGATCTCAAACCAAAATCTCGCCAACACAAATCCTGTTTGACCTTCCCATGAGATTTAGCAGCCATAATGGGATTGGCACCCACAGCAAACAGGGCCACTAGATCTCACCTTATATTTTAAGGACAACAGAATTACATAAAATGAGTCACAGTTATCTGGATAAAGAATCAATTTCAACTGACTGTTTTGGCACTCCCTCAAGAAAACTGCTGGAGAGTAAACAATTATTGGCATAGCACTGTATCAAGTTAAACTGGAATAATTCCAGCAGATAACCTCCCACACACTGTTAGAGAATTTAAGATTCAATATCATGTGTAGATGATCGTGCTTAATTTCTGTTATAGAAAGGGCACATGAAGAGAACAAGAGTTACTGGTGCTTGTATGGATGATGTGACCTAGTAATGGAGATACTTGAGAAAAAGCAGAAATAGAAACAGGAGCATCCACAAAGGAAGGTAGCAATCAGCTAGTGGCAAGACCTCAGGCACTGGAGGCTGGTGGCAAAATGGAGAGTGCAACTTAAGTCAGGAGTTGAACTTACCATTCACCACTACCCAAATTTCTGATCTATTTGGCCAGCAAGCAAACAGGAGTTTCAAACCCCAGCTCATGCTGTGAGATCCTGTTCAACCTTGTAAAGTGTGGAGTCCGGGTGAGGACAAAAAGAGTTGCGATTTCACCTTGCCAAAACTCAGTGGCGCTCAATGAACATTGGAAATTGGCACCCAAATGTGGTACATTGGGACCCAGAAGATTGGAGGGGAGTGTTCTTGACTTATTTGGATGTTTGGACCAGGGAAGTGCCGTAGAGTCCACACTTTACAGGAAACAGTATTATTTCTAGAAATGAGAGGAACAAGGTCTTGATTTCGGATATATAAATAAAAGTAAAATACAGCTGATGCTGAACATCTGAAATAAAGCAGGAAGTGCTAGAAAAACTCAAAAGTGTCTGGCAACATCTGTGGAAAGAGAAACAGTGTTAATATTTCAAGTCTAATTTGACTTCTTTGGAACTGAAGAGAGATAGAAATGTGATGAGTTTTAGTTGAAAGGGGAGGGGACAGGTTGAAAAAAAGGGAAAATATGAGATAGCGGGCAGGAGAGATCAATAACGAAGATGACCTGGAACAAAAGGGCATGGTTAAAAAAGCACTGATCTAGGGTAAGTGTCAATGGCAGAATAATGAACAGCTCTGTCTGAAAGCAAAAACCTGAAAACAAGACACAGACTGGCGCTTGGCAAAACAGAATCAAAAGGTAATAGCTGGAGAGCATGTGCAGCCACCATGGCCAAGTTAAATGGCACATATCATTGGTACACTAAACATAAAACTGCATTCAAAAATAGCAGCAAAATGAGAAAATAAACCAGATCTGTACAGTGCTGCAAAGTCCAAGGTAACCGTAAAGTAAGCTTGAAGAGTTTAGAGCTTAATGGAAATTGATACAAGAAAATAAGCAAGTCATCCATTCAGAGCTAGCCTGACTGCCTAAAATCTCTGTGCCTTTTCTTTTCTCACAAGCATAGAAACCTCCTAATCTTAGACCCATATCGGTACAACAGAGCTTTCACCATTATGAGGATTTTGGTCAGCAAATGCTTGAAGGGCAGACAGGTCTGACTGAAGGCCATCAACCTGAAATGTTAACTCTGTTTCCCTTTCTATGGATGCTGCCTGAACTGCTCAATATTTCTTGCATTTTCAGCTTTCAGTTTTCCAGAAATGGCCTGGTGGCACAGCGGTTAGCACTGATGCCTCACAGTACCAGGGAATTGGGTTCAATTCTGGCCTTGGGTAACAAGTCTGTTGTGTGGCATTGCATCATATGCCTTTTTTAAATCCATATACACCACATCAACAGTGTTGCCCTTATCAACCTTCTCTGTGACCTCCTCAAAAAGCTCCAGCAAGTTAGTTGAGCATGATTTTCCCTTAATGAATCCATGCTGGCTTTCCTTAATTGCCCTGCAGTTGTCTCAATGGCTACTGATTTTGTCCCCAACCATAGTTTCCAGAGAGGTTTCCCTGTCATTAAGTCAAACTGACTAATCTGTATCCCCTTCCCAACTCTCTAAAATCTGCTTACACTTTTCACTTTTCCATACCTGTCACTGGCCCAATGTGAACCACAACCTCTGACTGTTCACCCTCCCCCAAAAGAATGTCCTGCAGCCACTCTATGATATCATTGACCCTGGCTCCAGGAAACTATTATAACACCCTGGAGTCATACTTATGGCCACAGAAATGCCTGTCTACTCCCTAACTATGAAATCCACTATGACTGTAGGACATCCACTCTTTCGCCTCCCCTCCTGTTCAGCTAAGCCACCGATGGTGCCAAGAACCTGGCTCTTGCTACAGTCCTCTGAGGAACCATCTCGCTCACCAATCTCCAAAATAGAAGAATGGTTAGTGAGTGAGATAGCCTCAGGAGATTCCTGTACTGCCTACCTGTTTCGCTTAGATTTTCTTGTGGTCACCCATTTCCTCTCTGCCTGTGTACCTCTTAGCTCTGATGTGTCCACCTCTTTAAACATGCTATCCACGTAATCCTCAGTTGTACAGATGCACCACACTGACTCCAGCTGCTGCTCGAGTTCCGCAACTAGGGGCTCAAGTAACACTTGCTGCAGATATGCTGGTAACACTTGCTACAGATATAGTCATCGAGGACACCTTGTGCCTGCATAACTTCCCACATCCCGCAAGATGCACATTCCACATGTATCAAGAGAAAATGCTGCAAACGTGAAATGCTGTTGGGTGCCTGATGTCACCATGTGGTCCCTACCCATGTTTGAGCCTAGAAAGTTAGTGTCAGCAGGCTGTTTAGCCATGGAAAACATCACAGGTGACCATCATTCTGTTCGTATGTACTTCTAAAACAAGTCAATTAATAGTGGTCAGCAGAGGCTTGCTGATTTATACCTTACATAACTCAAGATTACTGAGGCCCAGATATCTCAATATTTTCCACAAGATCAGCAGAATTTTGATTAGGAAGCAAATTTGGGTCTTTCATGATAATTAATCAATTTAAAAGCAAAGTAATATACAGACAGTCAACTAGGCCACAAAAATCAAGTTTAACAATTTTAATTTCATGTGTATGTGTACCTTGTGATTTGCCTGTGCTCGACACACATATGCCCTTGTAGAAGTTGGTTCAACCTTTATAGCGTTTGTAAATCTACGGATTGCTTCATAATAATAATCCATTTTTAAAAGGAAAATGAGCCCTAGATTTATATGAGCAAAGGAAACAGATCTGGAAACAAAACACAAGCTATATTACTCATACAGAAAAAGGTACTATTCAATAAGAATAATATATGTAATATATTATTGTATAGATACATATCCTCATTCAGACATTGAACCATGTTTTGATTATACTGCAAACTATCACCTGCATTATTTAGAATGTGCACCTGAAAATATTTACCTTGACCGTGCTTTGTGTCCCGAATTAACTCAATTATGAGGACACGTACCAACCAACTCAGGAACAGCTTTTTTCCTGCTACCATCAGACTTTTGAATGGACCTACCTCGTATTAAGTTGATCTTCTCTACACCCTAGCTATGACTGTAACAATACATTTTGCACCCTCTCCTTTTCTTCTCTATGTACGGTATGCTTTGTCTGTATCGCCACAAGAAACAATACTTTTCACTGTACACTAATACGTGTGACAATAATATATCAAATCAAATCAAAATTATGTTCTAAAAGTAATGTAGTTTACTAGTTTATATGGGAAGCAATAAACATTTCCAACTCCATAGTTCATTGGCACCATAGCCATTAGCATGCTGGTACTGAGTAATTACAACTACCCAGATTCTTGCTGCGCCTGGACTGCTCAATCAACTCTCCTCAGCCCCTATACTGTTCTGGTCATTGGGTGGAATCACAAAGTATCAAGAGCCCCTGCTGTTCTGTCCAACACAGTAAGAAGTCTAACAACACCAAGTTAAAGTCCAACAGGTTTATTTGGTAGCAAATGCCACTAGCTTTCGGAGCGTGCTGCTCCTTCGTCAGGTGGAGTGGGAGATATGCTCACAAACAGGGCATACAGAGACACAAACTCAATTTACATAATAATGAATAGAATGCTAATCAAGCTAATCAATGCTAATACAGCTAATCAAGTCTTAAAGGTACAGACAATGTGAGTGGAGCGAGCATTAAGCACAGGTTAAAGAGGTGTGTATCATCTCCAGACAGGACAGCCAGTGAGATTTTGCAAGTCCAGGCAAGTTGTGGGGGTTACAGATAGTGTGACATGAACCCAAGATCCCGGTTGAGGCCGTCTTCATGTGTGCGGAACTTGGTTATCAGTTTCTGCTCAGCGACTCTGCGCAGTCATGTGTCGTGAAGGCTGCCTTGGAGAACGCTTACCTGAAGATCAGAGGCCGAATGCCCGTGATCACTGAAGTGCTCCCCAACAGGAAGAAAACAGTGATCACGACACCTGCCACAGCAACCTCTGCAAGACGTGCCGGATCATCGACATGGATACCATCATCTCACGTGATAACACCATCCACCAGGTACACGGTACATACTCTTGCAACTCGGCCAACGTTGTCTACCTGATACGCTGCAGGAAAGGATGTCCCAAGGCATGGTACATTGGGGAAACCATGCAGACACTGCGACAACGGATGAATGAACACCGCTCGACAATCACCAGGCAAGACTGTTCTCTTCCTGTGGGGGAGCACTTCAGCGGTCACGGCATTCGGCCTCTGATCTTCAGATAAGCGTTTTCCTAGGCGGCCTTCATGACACACGACAGCGCAGCGTCGCTGAGCAGAAACTGATAGCCAAGTTCCGCACACAATGAAGATGGCCTCAACCGGGATCTTGGGTTCATGTCACACTATCTGTAACCCCCACAACTCTCCTGGACTTGCAAAATCTCACTGGCTGTCCTGTCTGGAGATGATGTCCAAAGATGTGCGGGTTAGGTTGATTGGCCATGCTAAAATTGCCCTTAGTGTCCTGGGATGCGTAGGTTAGAGGGATTAGTGGGTAAAATATGTAGGGATATGGGGGAGGGCCTGGGTGGGATTGTGGTCAGTGCAGACTCGATGAGCCGAATGGTCTCTTTCTGTACTGTAGGGTTTCTAAGAATCTAAGATTCTAAGATGATACACATCTCTTTAATCTGTGCTTAATGTTCTCTCCCCTCACATTGTCTATACCTTTAAGACTTGATTAGCTGTATTAGCATTGATTAACTTGATTAGCATTCCAATCATTATTCTGTAAATTGAGTTTGTGTCTCTGTATGCCCTGTTTGTGAGCATATCTCCCACTCCACCTGACGAAGGAGCAGCGCTCCGAAAGCTTTTGCTACCAAATAAACCTGTTGGACTTTAACCTGGTGTTGTTAGACTTCTTACTGTGTTTACCCCAGTCCAACGCCAGCATCTCCACATCACGTTCTGTCCAACCACAGGCTGAAATCTGATCTGGCACACTGGTGTTTGTTTTTCCCAGTCAACCTCTCTTTCCATGATAACCTGAGTCAGAGGCTGATCTAATGTCAAGTCAGGAAATCCAATTAACAACTTCCCCCTTCCAGAAACCTGGAACTTCTGGGTTTCTGTTTCAGTTAGGGAAAGTCTCAAAAAATACAGGCTTCGGAAACATTTCATCCCATTCTGGATTTGCATTATGACAAGGAGATGGAACGAAGGCTGTTGAGCCGGTAAATGCTGCATGATGCCTGCTGCCAAATTGGATTCAGATAATTCTATGTTCATTGACAACGTCCGAAGGCAACCTGGACTGCCAACATCAGATCTGGCATCTTGATTCTCATTCCCATGAGCTTTCTACTGTGTGTCACCCTTTTGAGATTCTCATCTGAATCCCCTATAGCAGAACCCATCTGCGAACTCAGCCTCCAGTGAGCTGGCAAGCAAACAATTCTTTACGCCTGGCCCCTGGTTACAGCCCATGCATGCCCTGTGATTCACTATATATTCACCATATACTAATCCCAAATCAATACTCAAAATGCAGAGCATTTGCCTGGGTCTCTAGTCCAGTGACATTACCACTACATCAGCATATTCTTCCAATTCGACACTGTTTCCTTCCATTATCTGCCACCTTGTTTTGTAAAGGGAAAGAAAGAGGTCAATGCAAAGGCAAATGCTGTGGATTCTTAACTCTGTGATAAAAACTGAAAATGCTGGATATAGTCAGCAGAAAGAAACAGAGGGTGAGATTTTCCAGCCCCGCTCACAATGGGTGTCATGATGGGTGAGAGATCAGAAAACTCAGTTTGTCACCATCGTAAAAGTTGTCTGGTATCGTCTGCTCCAGCCATCAATGACAAGCCGTGTTTCCCGCTCCAGCCCGTTAGGGTTATCATGTTCGTCAGAAAGCCACCTTCCTCCATCAGGAAAAAGATACAAAAGTCTGAGGGCTTGTACCAACCGATTCAAGGACAGCTGGTTCCCTGCTGCCATCAGACTTCTGAATGGACCTACCTCATATTAAGCTGATCATTCTCGACATCCTAGCTATGACTGTAATGCTGCATTCTGCACCCTCGCCTTTTCTTCTCTATGTACAGCATGCTTTGTCTATATAGTGCGCAAGAAGCAAAACTTTCATTCTATACTAATACATGTGACCATAATAAATCAAATCAAACCAAGAAAGGTGTGTCCTCAGAAAGCAGTGGAAGCAAATGGCTCAAGAGATCAATGCCTGGAGTCTAGCCCTGAGGTCCTGGCAGTGGTGCAGAAATATGAACTCCCCACAGTTGTGGTCAAGGTCAGTGAATGCAGCTATACATCATCTCACACCGAGCAAACAAGCCTGTTACATTGCCAAATTCACCACACCCCCATCACTCACCTGACTGAACTTACTAACACGAGAGGATTCAGGCCTAACATTCGCCTAGTCCACCTCACACACACAGCTTTCAATAATACTAGTCCCTTACCCAACTCTCACTGCCTCTATGGGCCTGGCATAACCTAGACATAGCGCCACATTAACAGCAAAAGGGCATGCATAATAGGAGTGATCGGCAAATGATCAGCGGTCACAACTGCATCCACTCACCCTAATAGAGGATTTGGTGCTCCTTCTCAAAGGGGCCGCAGCAAAAGAGCCCATGTTGCTGAGGACATTACAGATGGTGGTGTGTTACAGACCTCTATCCCATTTCAACTTCCTATTCATATCATCTTGAGGTACATCATAAATTGAAAGCTGAAGATGATGTGACCATGGGCCTTCTGCTTTCCTCCCCCAACCCATTCCTTACCCCAAAGTTTCTGTGGCCTTTATGCTTTCACATACCCAACATCTGCCACTTGGCCAGGCCAGGAGGAAGTGAGAGGTCAGGCCTACGCCAGTGATGAAGAACCACAATTGTTTGATCTGATTCGAGCAGCCACCAACTCAGATATTAGCACTGTGCATATCTTAGAGGCTAGTATAGCATTGGGATCAGAACGTGGTGGGTCACTGGGCATAAGTGGGTTGCCGTCAGACCAAGAGAAAAGGGCAGCTCGTGCGCCAGCTCATCGGAGGGCTAGATCACGGATGAGTTCTGCTAAAGGGGATTCAGATTAGGATTTCTCCTGTTTGCAGGAGAAAACTGACGATTAAGCAAACTGAAGTGCTTGGTGCATTGACAAGTCTGTCGCAGAACCTGCTGTCACTGTGTGGTGGACCTCAGTTGTGCCTTTGTCCTATATGGACCACCGTTGTGTGTGTTTGTCATACCTGGACACATCCCCTTCCAGTTTGGTTCCTCCCCTCAGCACCTAGTATAAAGGTGGCTGTCTCCTCCCCCTTGTTCAGTCCAGGTCGGTTAATTGTTGGGATCTGCTCCTGATTCTGTTGTGAATAAAAGCCTACACTTATATTGGCATATCGGTAGTCTTTCGCCTTATTGATAGCGCATCAATTTTATTCACAACAGTTACTAGTATGGAGCAGTTTCTAAAACCCGACAAGTTAGCATTAGACCCTCAAGAGGTTGGAGCCTCTGATAAATTTGATCATTGGTTGGACTGCTTTGAAGCATTCGTCGACACCGCTACGGCCATCGACACCGACGCTGCTAAACTCCACGTGCTCCGCACCCGGGTAAGCGAAACTGTCTATGGAATCTTCCGGGACGCTGCTACATACGCGGACGCTATCGAACTCCTAAAAGGGCAGTTCCGAAAGAGCCCTAACGTGGTTTACGCCAGACACCTCCTAACTACCCGCAAACAGCAGCCAGGAGAATCGTGCGCCCAATTTCTGCGCGCCCTGCGAGTCCTCGCC
Source organism: Mustelus asterias (assembly GCF_964213995.1). Classification (NCBI taxonomy): domain Eukaryota; kingdom Metazoa; phylum Chordata; class Chondrichthyes; order Carcharhiniformes; family Triakidae; genus Mustelus; species Mustelus asterias. Next base: position 37,687,225 of record NC_135818.1, read on the forward strand.
CGATCTTGCGACTGTAAGGCTGTTTCAGCAGCTCAGAACACGGAGGATCTGATCCGCGACGCCTACGTTGCGGGCATTGAGTCTACATACATCCAGCAGCGTCTGCTGGAACAAGATGACCTAGACCTCCGGAAAACGGCCACGATGGCTGAAATGTTAGAAGCAGCCTCCCATAATCTCGGATCTTACCTTGGATCCCGTTCCACCGACGGCTCCACTGCGACGGCTGCTCCAGCAGGGCCCAAATGTTACTTTTGTGGCCTCCCTAAGCACCCTCGGCGTCACTGCCCGGCAAAGGACGCGATTTGCTCCGGATGCGGTAAGCTAGGCCACTTTGTTAAAGTCTGCAGAGCAAAGCCGCTTCTGAAGACTCGTGGAGCCATGTGTGCTCCGAGGGCGCGGCCATCTTTGATGCAGGCGGCGGCTGCGCGCGAATCGCCATCTTGGATGCGGTCACCGGAAGTGCGGGAATCGCCATCTTTGATGCGGTCACCGGAAGTGCGGGAATCGCCATCTTTGATGCGGTCACCGGAAGTGCGGGAGTCGCCATCTTTGAGACTGGCATCAAGGCAAGCTGAGCAGGAAGCTTCATCCGTGACGTCATCAGACGGCGACGAAGATGGATTCTTCTTTAATTCAACAGTGGCATCGATTTGCCTGGACCAGTCGCAGCCACATCAACTCTCCAAGTCCATAATGGAGATCAAGGTAAATGGTTATGCAGAAAACTGCCTGTTCGACTGTGGGAGCACGGAAAGTTTTATACACCCTCGCACAGTGCGTCAATATGCCCTTCCCGTGCGACCCTGGAGCCAGACCATCTCCATGGCCTCGAATTCTCACTCAGTGGAGGTCCTCGGGTGCTGCTTGGTGACGCTGACGGTACAGGGCACAGTCTACGAGCGTTTTCGGCTCCTCGTGCTGCCGCGACTCTGCGCAGCTGTACTGCTGGGGTTAGATTTCCTCAGCCATCATAGAAGCGTCATCCTGCAGTACGATGGCCCTTATCCCCCGCTCTCCGTCTGCAAGACGCCGTCACGGCAGCGCCCCTCGCGCACCACCTGCAGTCTCGCGACCCTCAAGATCACCCCCCCCCCCATTATTTGATAACCTAACCCCGGATTGTAGGCCTATAGCCACCAAGAGTAGGCGCTATAGTGCGGATGACCGGGCCTTCATTCGGTCCGAGGTACAACGTTTGCTCCAGGAAGGGATTATCCAGGCCAGCACCAGCTCCTGGAGGGCGCAAGTGGTCGTAGTTAAATCGGGGGAGAAACACCGCATGGTGATTGACTACAGCCAGACCATAAACAGGTATACCCAACTAGATGCATATCCTCTTCCCCGTATCGCGGACATAGTCAACCACATCACGCACTATAGGGTTTTTTCAACGATCGATTTGAAATCGGCTTACCACCAGCTCCCTATCCGCTCGGAGGATCGCCCATACACTGCCTTTGAGGCGGATGGCCGCCTCTACCAGTTCCTCCGAGTCCCCTTTGGTGTCACCAATGGGGTCTCAGTCTTCCAACGGGCCATGGATCAAATGGTGGACCAGCACGGACTACGGGCCACTTTCCCGTATCTGGATAACGTCACCATCTGCGGCCATGACCTGCAGGACCATGATGCCAACCTACAAAAATTCCTTCGTACGGCCACTCTCCTGAACCTCACATACAATGAGGCGAAGTGTGTTTTCCGGACACGCCGCCTCGCCATCCTTGGGTACGTGATAGAAAATGGTGTCCTTGGCCCCGACCCAGCCCGTATGCGTCCCCTTATGCAGCTTCTCCTCCCTACTACCCTCAAAGCACTGAGGAGATGCCTGGGCTTCTTCTCCTATTATGCCCAGTGGGTTCCCCGTTACGCAGATAAAGCCCGTCCGCTCCTAAAATCGACCTCTTTTCCCCTGGCGGAGGAAGCCTGTCGGGCCTTCGATGACATCAAAGCGGACATCGCGAAGGCCGCGATGCACGCTGTGGACGAATCCATCCCATTCCAAGTGGAAAGTGATGCGTCTGACTTTGCCCTAGCTGCCACCCTTAACCAGAGGGGCCGTCCGGTGGCCTTCTTTTCCCGGACCTTACAAGGCCCTGAGATTCGACACTCCTCGGTCGAGAAGGAGGCCCAGGCCATCGTGGAAGCCGTCCGGCACTGGCGCCATTATCTTGCAGGCCAACGATTCACCTTAATTACGGACCAGCGGTCAGTTGCCTTCCTGTTTAACACCAGGCAAAAGGGCAAGATTAAGAATGACAAGATCTTGCGGTGGAGGATTGAGCTCTCCACCTACAGATATGACATCATGTACCGGCCTGGGAAGCTCAATGAGCCCCCAGACGCCCTGTCCCGTGGATCATGTGCCAGTGCCCAACTAGACCAGCTACAGTCCCTCCATAACGACCTCTGTCACCCGGGTGTCACCAGATTTTTCCATTTTGTCAAGTCCCGTAACCTGCCCTACTCCCTTGAGGAAGTCCGGACGATTACCAGGCAATGCAGGGTCTGCGCTGAGTGCAAACCGCAGTTCTACCGGCCAGGTAGGGCGCACCTTGTAAAGGCCACTCGCGCGTTCGAGCGCCTTAGCGTTGATTTTAAAGGCCCCCTCCCCTCCTCTAACCGCAATGTTTATTTCCTGAATATCATTGACGAATACTCACGTTTCCCTTTTGCCTTCCCCTGCTCGGACATGACCACGGCTACAGTGATTCGGACCCTGAACAAGCTCTTCACCCTGTTCGGCTTCCCAGCCTATATTCATAGCGACCGTGGGTCCTCTTTCATGAGTGACGAGCTGAGGCAGTACCTGCTCGCCAAAGGCGTTGCCTCCAGCCGCACCACTAGCTATAACCCCAGGGGCAATGGTCAAGTAGAGCGGGAGAACGCAACCGTCTGGAAGGCCGTTCTATTAGCGTTACGGTCTAGGGGCCTTCCAGTCAGCCGTTGGCAAGACGTCCTTCCGGACGCATTACATTCCATTAGGTCACTCTTGTGCACAGCGACCAATACGGCCCCTCACGAGCGGATGTTTTCATTTCCCAGGAAGTCCTCCTCGGGTACTTCGCTCCCGGATTGGCTGATGTCCCCGGGACCCGTCCTGCTTCGGAAGCATGTCCGGACCCATAAGGCAGATCCCTTGGTCGAGGAGGTCCAATTGCTCCATGCTAATCCCCAATATGCTTATGTAGCGTACCCTGATGGGCGGGAGGACACGGTTTCTGTCCGTGACTTGGCACCCGCGGGTGCCCCGGAGGTCACCACGTCCTTCCGCCCCACGGTCCCTGGTGTCGTCCATTCGGAGACTGCTACGCCTCTTCCTCCCTCAGTCCCTGTCCCCAATGTAGTGTGCCCAGAGCCTGTTGCAGCCCCCCACCCCCCAGCTCCGGTTCCCACTGTTCCCCATACGCCACCAGGGCCACTGCTCATTCCTCTCGCCCCTGTGTACAACTCGCTTGAGTCGCCGGAGCCGTCGCCACGCAGTACCCGACGACTGGACGGGACGACGGATCGGTCCGCTTCACACCACCCAGCGCCTTCTCTCGACGCTCACTGTACGGAGCCTGGGCCAACATCGCTCCCTGCTCGGACGACTCTGCGACCTGCACTACGACGATCGCGACGACGGATCAAGCCACCGGTTCGTCTGGACTTGTGATATTGTTTCCGCTTCACCCCCGTGTTGTTTTTTTAAAAGGAAGGGGTGAATGTGGTGGACCTCAGTTGTGCCTTTGTCCTATATGGACCACCGTTGTGTGTGTTTGTCATACCTGGACACATCCCCTTCCAGTTTGGTTCCTCCCCTCAGCACCTAGTATAAAGGTGGCTGTCTCCTCCCCCTTGTTCAGTCCAGGTCGGTTAATTGTTGGGATCTGCTCCTGATTCTGTTGTGAATAAAAGCCTACACTTATATTGGCATATCGGTAGTCTTTCGCCTTATTGATAGCGCATCACACTGTTAAGGAGCTTGAAGGGGCTCGGCTCCATTGCAATGGAGGATATCAAGCAGCACTTGGATTTTATTCTTTCCACTGTGACAGTGGCCACCAATTTCATGATTGCACAAGCAGACCCGACCATCGAGGGGGCCACTGTCTCAGCTTCTATTGCAGCAAAGGTGGAAGCCATCAAACATCTCATTGCTGTGTTGAAAGCAGTGACTGAGGCCATGAGATCCATACTTGTGTTAGATATTAAAGTGTAGCTGAGATTGCAATAAAAAGTAGCAACTTTAAGATCAAAAGACAGATGGCCTGGTGTGGGACAGGAGGGGGTGGAGTTTGGATTGAGGCAATATCTATAAATATGGGATATATTTTTAAAAAGGAGTTTAAGATGGAGGAGAAAGGTCAAAATCTAAAGCTGCTGAACTCAACATTAAGCCCCGAGGGCTGCAACGTACCCAGCAATGTTTCGGCATCCTCTGTTCTTGTGTGACTGAAGATGGAAACTTGTTATGCAGTTCCATTAGTAAGCATGATTCAGGTGAGTAAATGGGTTCACATCGAGTCAGCAAATGCTGAAACAATGATGACTGAAAAATTCTGTATGTACCAGTTATAACCACAGAATCTGTTAATGGTCGGACGTTGGGGAGAGTTACAGAACAAAGAGATCGAGGGTTACAGGTTCATAGCTCCTTGAAAGTGGAGTCACAGGTGGACAGAGTGGTGAAAAAGGCATTCAGCATGCTTGGTTTCATTGGTCAGAACATTGAATACAGGAGTTGGAATGTCTTGTTGAAGTTGTACAAGACATTGGTAAGGCCACACTTGGAATACTGTGTGCAATTCTGGTCACCCTATTATAGAAAGGATATTATTAAACTAGAAAGAGTGCAGAAAAGATTTACTAGGATGCTACCGAGACTTGATGGATTGAGTTATAAGGAGAGGCTGGATAGACTGGGACTTTTTTCTCTGGAGCGTAGGAGGCTGAGGGGTGATCTTTAACGGTCTATAAAATAATGAGGGGCACAGATCAGCTAGATAGTCAATATCTTTTCCCAAAGGTAGGGGAGTCTAAAACTAGAGGGCATAGGTTTAAGGTGAGAGGGGAGAGATACAAAAGTGTCCAGAGGGGCAATTTTTTCACACAGAGGGTGGTGTCTGGAACAAGCTGCCAGAGGTAGTAGTAGAGGCGGGTACAATTTTGTCTTTTAAAAAACATTTAGATAGTTACATGGGTACGATGGGTATAGAGGGATATGGGCCAAATGCGGGCAATTGGGATTAGCTTAGGGGTTTTAAAAAAAAGGCGGCATGGACAAGTTGGGCCGAAGGGCCTGTTTCAATGCTGTAAATCTCTATCTGCCAAATCAACCTATGCTGCCGCCTTCACTTCAAAATGATGCCTTCTACACATATGTACACATCAGGAACAAAAATAGCTCTTTCCTTAAGAATGAATGTTATCAAAGCACAAAGCTGTTGTGTTATGATCCTTCACATTCACCACTGAGATCATCTGGTATATCAGAGAGTACAGAATATACTTATAGCAAACAGGTAACAAATAGTATATTTTCAAAGAGAAACACCTTCATCCTGCTATAAAGAAGATCCTGACATTGAAATCAGATATTTCATGGACAGGAAGCTGCTCAATCTGAGATGACCCCTGACGAAGTTCAGTTCTCCAGGGACACACATGGTGATTTCCTGTTTGCTGATGACCGTGCACTAGCTGCTGGTTCAGAGCTGGACACAATGTAGCATGGACTTGTTCTCCAAAGCACGCAGTAACATGTGCCCTATGATCAACATAAAGAATACTGAAACATTGCATCAGCCAGTTCCAGGAAAGCGCTACCTTGAACCCAAAGTCCATGACCACGGTCAGCAGTAGATAAGTTCATTTATCTCGGCAGCACACTCTCCCGAGCTGTCTGCACTGATGATGAGACTCATGATGTGAATATGCCGGCGTTGGACTGGGGTAAACACAGTAAGAAGTTTAACAACACCAGGTTAAAGTCCAACAGGTTTATTTGGTAGCAAAAGCCACACAAGCTTTCGGAGCTGCAAGCCCCTTCTTCAGGTGAGTGGGAATTCTGTTCACAAACAGAGCATATAAAGACACAAACTCAATTTACATGAATAATGGTTGGAATGCGAATACTTACAACTAATCAAGTCTTTAAGAAACAAAACAACATGAGTGGAGAGAGCATCAAGACAGGCTAAAAAGATGTGTATTGTCTCCAGACAAGACAGCCAGTGAAACTCTGTGGGGGTTACAAATAGTGGGACATGTGGTGAACCATCGTTGGTTCCCACTGTGGGGTTGTTCTAATATTGTTGTTGGGCTAGGGTGTTCACACTGTGGGATTGTTCTAATGTTGTTGTTGGGCTAGGGTGGGATTAATACACCTGTGGTTGTTACTGTTGTGGCACATCCCAGTCGGGCTCCGCCTCCTGGGAGAGGTATAAGACCCCCTGCTCGGGCGGGACCTCGTCAGTCTGGGATGGTGTACTTACGTTCTAGTAGTTCCATTGTTAGGCAATAAAAGCCTTCAGTTACCGAAGCCTCGTGTCTTGAGTTCAATTGACGTGCATCAGGACATGAACCCAATATCCCGGTTGAGGCCGTCCTCGTGTGTGCGGAACTTGGCTATCAGTTTCTGCTCAGCGACTCTGCGCCGTCGTGCGCCCGAATCGCAGTAAAGTTGGGCATCGGGCCTATACCACGATCTGCACCCGATTCCGAGCAGATCGCAGCTTTATCGACACCTGATTCGGGCGCAGGTCCGGCCCGCGCCCGAATCAGGCGGCCCAACGATTTTAATGCATTTGCATGCATTTAAATCGACTTAATGAACCGCGCGCCCAACTCTACCGCCAAATCCCACTTTACCGTCTTCTGGTCCGATGCGGATCCGCGCTCTAATCGACCTGCCGAATAAAAATCCGAAGTTGCTGCTGCAGCCTCCGAAGAGCGGGGTCAGAGATTGCAACGTTCCCGCTGAGGTGAATGATGACAGTCGTGGTGTTTGAAGTTTGCGGCCACTCCAGAGAGGAGGGATTCGTTCCTCCGGTGGGAAGGAGGGATCGGCCGCAGAGTGTCAGCAGAACCCCCTGCCCCCTCCCTCCCTCCCCACCGATCGGCCGCAGAGTGTCAGCAGAACCCCCTGCCCCCTCCCTCCCTCCCCACTGATCGGCCGCAGAGTGTCAGCGGAACCCCCTGCCCCCTCCCTCCCTCCCCACCGATCGGCCGCAGAGTGTCAGCGGAACCCCCTGCCCCCTCCGTCCCCACCGGTCGGCTGCAGAGCGGCAGCAGCCTCCCCCCCCCCAGGGGATGATACGTCACACCCCCTCTCCTCCCACCACCACCACCACCGCCCCTCCCCCCCCCAGATGGTCTGTGTCAGAGAGCCGCTCTTTCTGCTTTTTTCTTTCGTGCCCGGGCGCGCTGCTTCAGATTTTTTTCGAACTGCACATGCGCAGTTCAGAGCTCCGATCGTTCCAGCAGCGCTAAGCCCCGCCCATAGCGCGAATCTGACCGGAGCCGGCAAAACGCGTACGGGCGCGCTGCAAGGAGGATTCCGGGCTCGGATCCGTATTACGCCCGGATCCCGCCCTTAGGCTCTGATTGGTAAAATCGGGCCCTTGAACTGTTTACTGCACCATGCCAAAGAGCTAACCATTTTCACTTGAGCTGTCTTCAGAAGCTTCTGAAGATCAGATGACAAGACAAAACTATAAGAACATAAGAACTAGGAGCAGGAGTAGGCCAGCTGGCCCCTCGAGCCTGCTCCGCCATTCAATAAGGTCATGACTGATCTTTTTGTGGACTCAGCTCCACTTACCCGCCCACTCACCATAGCCCTTAATTCCTTTGCTGTTCAAAAATTTATCTATCCTTGCCTTAAAAACATTCAATGAGGTAGCCTCAACTGCTTCACTGGGCAGGGAATTCCACAGATTCACAACCCTTTGTGTGAAGAAGCTCCTCCTCAGCTCAGTCCTAAATCTGCTCCCCCTTATTTTGAGGCCATGCCTCCTAGTTCTAGTTTCACTTGCCAGTGGAAACAACTTCCCTGCTTCTATCTTATCTATTCCCTTCATAATCTTATATGTTTCTATAAGATCTCCCATCATTCTTCTGAATTCCAATGAGTATAGCTCCAGTCTACTCAGTCTCTCCTCATAAGCAACCCTCTCAACTCCAGAATCAACCTCCTGAATCTCCTCTGCACTCCCTCCACTGCCAGTATATCCTTTCTCAAATAAGGAGACCAAAACTGTACACAGTACTCCTGGTGTGGCCTCACCAGCACCTTATACAGCTGCAACATAACCTCACTGTTTTTAAACTCCATCCCTCTAGCAATGAAGAACAAAATTCATTTGCCTTCTTAATTACCTGCTGCACCTGCAAACCAATTCCTTGTGATTCTTGCACAAGGACACCCAGGTCCCTCTGCACAGCAGCATGCTGCAATTTTTTACCATTTAAATAACAGTCCATTTTGCTGTTATTTCTACCAAAATGGATGATCTCACATTTACCAACATTGTACTTCATCTGCCAGACGCTCGCCCGCTCACTTAGACTATCAATATCCCTTTGCAGACTTTCAGTGTCCTCTGCACATTTTGCTCTGCCACTCATCTTAGTGTCACCTGTGAATTTTGACACACTAGACTTGGTCCCCAACTCCAAATTATCTGTGTAAATTGTAAACAATTGCGGTCCCAACACTGATCCCTGAGGCACACCACTAGCCACTGATCGCCAACCAAAAAAATACCCATTTACCCCCACTCTTTGCTTTCTGTTAGGTAACCAATCCTCCATCCATGCTAATACATTACCCATAACACCGTACACCTTTATCTTATGCAGCAGTCTTTGGTGCAGCACCTTGTCAAATGCCTTCTGGAAATCCAGATACACCACATCCACAGGTTCCCCATTGTCCACTGCACATGTAATGTTCTCAAAGAATTCCACCAAATTAGTCAAACATCACCTGCCCTTCTTGAACCCATGCTGCATCTTACCAATGGGACAATTTATAAGGCACTGAGGAGCTCACCCAAGCTGACATGCCACCATTCACACCATATTGAAAAAGACCCACTGGCCATGTCACCTGTATGCCTGACACCCACTTACCAAAGTGAATCTTCTGTGGAGCGCTTGAGTCTGGGGTCCGCTCTCACTGCGGTCAAAGGAAGTGTGACAAGGACACTCTGAAGACATCTGAAGGAGTCTTGATATCGACTTTGAGTCCTGGGAGAAACTCACCCAGGATCGCTGGATCTAGCACAACCAAATAAAATACGATGTGGCCTCCTCCGGAGGCATGCGCATATCAGAGGCAGTGATAATTCATAAGGAGAGCTACTGCCAAGCTAACAGCTCATTAAAAGATCAATCATCTGTATTTTTCTTTCCTATTTTCAGCAGAACCTTCCCGATGGAAATTGGTCTTAGCAGTCATCTATATACCCACCGGAACACTACCATACACCCCGTCATGAACATGGTCACCTTTGAATTGAAAAACACATCAGATGGAAAAAGAAGACATGACCTGGAAAGAGCATTCACTTGGTAATAGGGTTCACGAGTATATGGTGTTTACATAGCTGCCATGTTGGCACCATGGCTCTTCATACAAACCCCATGATCGATATGAACAGTACGAATTTGTGTTAGGTAGTGGTTGTTATTGATGAAACACAATGGGCGTGTTTCGGGAATGCTCCCCCAAAACATTCTAAGTGCTGAATTCGCGGGAAAACAGGAGTTATTTTACGCAGGTTTTTTCAATGGGAGTTCAGACAACAATCTCCCACACTGTGCTTTGCAGACGCCACCAGCGTGAATATCATTAGATTTCATGGGGCAGGGCCTATTCCCACCTGAAGGCTGAAACCAGCGGGTCTCTTCACATGTGCAGTGGCCCCGAACTGTTAGCCTCCTGTTTGCTGGCCAGCTCGATCGCTGACCAGCCCGGGACCCCCACAGTGCTGCCCGCCAACGCCCCCACGGACCGATTGCGGACCCCCCGACCATTCCTGCCCCCCCCTCCCACGTCCCGGACTACCCGATTTCCAGCCCCCCTCCCCCCCACAGTGCCAATCCCGCCTGGCAGACCACCCCTGGCAGACTCCCTCTCCCCCCACCCCCCATACCCCCCGCCCCCCCCCCAGCCCGCCCCAATCACTGGCCTCCCTCCTGCCCCCATCGATCCCAATGCAGTGTGGCAGCGGGAGCCCCCACCCCCAACAATCGCCCCCTAGGCCCTGCCCCCAAGGCCCCACCCCCTTGGCACTGCCCGGTGTATCGCCTATATATGGGAGAGCATATATACGGGCACAAGCTGGCACTGCCTGGGTGTCCATGCCCAGGGCCATCCCCCCACCACCCGACCCCCTGGGGGAGGCCCCGATTGCCCCCCTTCTCTCCAGCGGGGTCAAGCTGCTACCTCTCCGAAAGTGGGGAGAAAGTAATCTCCGCTAGAGTGAAACACTCTGGCTGGGTGGGAGAGGTTACCGGGCCTGGAGACTTCAGTCCCAGGCCTACGAATAGATTTTAATGATATGTAAAATATCATTTAAATACTAACCCCGCCTTCCTACCGATTTCCAGCACGGAGCAGACCACGCCGGGAAATTCGGTGCTGGGAGACGCTAGCGGGGCGCGAACGCTCGCAGGAATCCCGCGAATCACCCCCACATGATTCTCCCAGCCGCTGCGCTAATGGGAGAATCACCCCTGATATTTTATCACTTTTATTTCCTGATGCAAACTAACAATGTTAAAAGATTCAGGCAGTGTACCTGTCAAGCTTGATAACATTCTCAAAGTCATATATTGCTGCATGCCACTCGTTGAGTTCAGTGTACAAAATCCCACGATGTAAAAATGATTCCAAATTCTCAACCTCATTATTGATAAGCACTGTAAAGAAAAGTAGACAAAGCTTGTCAATAAATTTGTATTATCTACTATATTGAGAGAAAACTATAGCTTTTTATTGAACATTTTATTTCCAAATATTCTATAAAGTATTTAGATATATAGAGAAAAATGTGAATAGTACCAGTACAGAGATTTATTTGACCCTAAATTATGCCACTGACCACAGCAAAGTTTGCAGAGTCATTAGGAGTTTCTAAGATTGGCATGCCTTCAGTGACCTGGGAGCTCACCTGGGACGGTGTATATTGAATTTTCCAATGGGGTTCTGGTCAAGTGCCCCAACAAAATTTGGAGGCTCATCCAGGGTTAAACAGTATAATTCCTTGTTAAGTTTTGGAATATTGGATTTAAAGACACTGGGTGTGAGGAACTGGTGCTTTCTTTCAGGTGTTGCATTCAGTTAGTTTAAATAGGAAGTGCCTTAAGGAAAATGGCTCTTTCAGTGGCTAAAGATTTCCTGGGTGTGGAAGCAGTCACTTGGAGCGGTTTACAAAGGATAGTTAAAGCAAAGCTTTTGGATTTGGCGAACAAGCTGAAGTTGACTTTACCTGAAAGAGTGAGGAAGGATGAGTTAATTTCAGCGATAGCTCAGCGTTTAAAAGTGCCAGAGACACAGTCTGAATCATTGCAATTGGCTAAAATTCAAAGACATGTTCCGGAGAATTCCCCTGGAGGTTTTGGCTAAAGGAATGGAACGTGGGTTTAGGTAGGCAGGGTCACGTGATGATGTGGTTAATGGGAGGAGCTAGGTCTGTAGCAGTTCTGGCTGGGAATTGCTTGAAGACGGATTTTCTAGAAGCTGCTGAAATTCATTCTCCCTCTCTGAAAGCTTCAAGACTGTCTACATGTAGCAAGTATATTTATGGTTGCTAACCGTATTTGAAGTGGCTTTTGAGCCTGTAAGAGGAATATTTCTTAATTGGAACTGAAGCAGCTCTAAGTTTGAAATAAGGTGGTTTCCTTTCATTTTTAAATATTGTTCAACTGTTAATAGTTAAACTGTTTCATTTGTTAGAGTTAAACTGTTATTTAAAAAGTGTGTTTTACTATAAAAGATCCCTAATTGGTGAGTGGAATTACTCTTGGAGCGAATCATCCTATCCTCATAGTCATGCCAAAATGGAAAAATTGTTGGGGTCTAATCTGGCGTCCTAATGTATTTGGAGTTCTGGTTCAGCACCCTAACACCTTAAAATGTACTATGTTATAAGATGCTTGAAACAACCTTTAAATATCAGGGGATGGAATTCCACAAACATTCTGGCACATTCCCAGCACAACTCCAATGGGCCACAAACTTAAGTTTAAAGTTTATTTATTAGTGTCACAAGTAGGCTTACTGCAATGAAGTTACTGCAATGAAGTTACTGTGAAAATCCCCTAGTCGCCACATTCTGACACCTGTTTGGGTACACTGAGGGAGAATTTAGCGTGGCCAATGCACCTAACCAGCATCGGACTGTGGGAGGAAACCAGAGCACCTGGAGGAAACCCACACAGACATGTGGAGGATGTGCAACCTCTGTGAAAATCCCCTAGTCGCAACACTCTGGTCCAAGCCGGGAATCGAACCCAGGTCCCTGGCGCTATGAGGCAGCAGTGCCGCCATGCCGCCCCAAAGTTGGCCAATTAGGAAGAGATTAAACTTGAAAATTCTTCTCCAACCCTCTTTGATGATCAAAATTAGTTTTGGAGATCATATTGTTTCTGCCTTACATTACATTATACCAAACTCCTGCCTGAGGTGATCTTCATTCAAGCCAGAAATAATTTCAGCTTTCGCTTGAAGGAATTCAAAGAATTAGCATTCATAGGGTCAGTTGGCAATCTTTTCCACAGATCCATTATTATCCAAGAAAAAACTGCCCAGCAGCCAACTCAATCTGCCCTTCCATAAAATGTAAGCATGAGCCCTGGTTCTCAGTTGTCTCCCCAAGCTATTTAGTTGAAATAACCTTATAATGAATGGAACCTTTGGTACGAAGGAATTGGGACAAAAAGCAGAAGCTGCCTATTCCAAAGCCCCCTAACCACAGCCTTTCAGAGGCTGAGAGGAACAACAGCAGTCAATATGTTCAATAAAAAGAAAAATGCAGGCTACTATGTCAACCTTGGGATCCAGGCTGCATTAATTAAAGTTGGTCATTACATAATCATTTTCAATTGACATTTCTAGCCCCCTCATAAAAAAGGCCAAAGGCATGAGGAAATCACTATTCTGAGAAGGAACTGTTTACCTCACCTCCTTTACACCCCCTCAGCATTTGGATCAGTACTTTCCAGTCTCTACACAGTGGCGGGCACGCAAGGTAAGTCTCAAATAGCGTAGGAGTCCATTGGCATTATTTAAATCAGGTGACCTTGTACCAATCCTGCATACACCAGCAGGGCAGTGGCAAAGACCACTGGCAGGCATGATTCTGATATAGTTGCCAGTGTGTGTCCCTAAAATACTTAGGACACAAATATCTATCAAGATTGGCAGTTCTCTTAACAACCATTGATTTAACTGCAGAAAGCTACAGCCTATTTTACAGCAATCAGTATCAATAAAATTTAAAATTGATAACATTTTTAGTTTCGGGCATGGCTTGGTGGACAATTCCACTTCTTTTAACATTTGTATAATCACCAACTACTATATTAATCTTGCATTATACCTGAAACACTAAAGTCCTGTAATGCTTTTTGTGGGTAAACCTTTCGCAGAAGACACCCTCTATGATAGAAAGCCACCCAGTTGTTGGGATCCAAATGAACAGCAGCAGACAGATCCTCAATAGCTTCCTTGTACATCGCTTGCTTTGCATATGCTTGTCCACGATAATTCCTAATATGGAAAAATTGCAGAAATATCAAACTGGAATCATAAAGTGAGACATGGAGGCCATTTGTCCATCATGTTTGTGCCTATCCTTTGATAAAGCTGTCCAATTTGTCCCACACAATTGCTCTTTCCCCAAAGCCCTGTATATTTTTTCATGTCAAGTATTTATCCAATTCTGTTTGGAAAGCTACTATGCATCTGCTTTCATCACCTGTTTAGGAAATGCATTCCAGATCACAACAAATCACTGCATTCATTATTTTCTTCTTCATATCATTTCTGAATCTTTTATCAATCATTATAAACATTGTACTTGTTAGCATCAGCCGTGGCTCAGTTGGTAGCATTTTCACTTGAGTCAAAAGACGAGAGGGTTCAAGTCTACTCCAGAGACTTGAGCACAAAAATCTAAGTTGTCATTTCAGAGCATTACCAAGGAAGAACTGCACTGTTGGAGGTGCTGCCATTCAAATGAGATGTTAAACAGTGGCCCTTATCTGCCCTCATAGGTGGGTGTAAAAGATTCCATGGTGCTACTTGGAAGAAGAGCAGAGGAGTTATCCTTGCTCCTGCCTAATATTTATTCCTCAATCAACATCAGAAAAATAGATCAGCAGGTCATTATCACATTGCTGCTTATGGGAGCTTATCCTGTGCCAATTGGCTACCGTGTTTCTTTCATTACAACAGTGAATATACTTTAAAGTATTTCATTGGTTTTAAGTTACTTTGGGATGTCCTGAGGTTGTTAAAAATACTCTTCAAGTACAGTTTTGTTAGCAGATTCTTCTGAGACTCAAATTAGTTTCTCCTTATTTACTTCTTATGAACCATTCATGATTTTGAGCACCTCTAAATTGCTTCTTAACTTTTTTGATCTGATCTAAGGAGAATATTTCCAGCTTCTCCAGTCTCTCTACATAACTCATCTGTGGTACTATCCCAGTAAATCTCTTCTGCGCCCACTCCAAAGCCTTGACATATATCCTAAAATGCGGTACAGAAAACTGAATGTAATATTTCAGCCAAGGCCCAACAAACATTGTAGAGAAAAAAAAGCACAATTTTCTTGTTTTTACACTCAATGGACAGAATTTTATGACCTCCCGCCAGGAGAGGGATGACAGGTGGGAGGCAAAAGATTGTGACATGGTTGGGGGCCATTTCAGAAATTCTGCAATTTTCATGGAGGCAGCACCATTTTGAAAGCCTTTCTAAAGAGGTGTGAATGGGGATTGGAGACCAAAAGGTGAGTAGAAATAATGGGGGCAATGCTCCCAAAAGTGCTGAACTGGTGGGGAAACTGGTCGAGGTCACAACTGTTTTTTCAGTGCAACTTCAAACCCAAATCTCCCTACTCTGCACAATGCAGAGGTCACAATCGTGAATATCAAAGCTCAAGGGGCGGGGCCTATTCGAGCCAAAGAGCCTGAAATCAGCGGGATGAGCGGGAACTCGCACGTGCGCACATCGCTGGGAGATTTCTAAAAAGACCGCCCAGCATCCAGATCACTGCCATCCAAACCCCACAGATATCGCTGGCCTCATTGCTGGCCCCCACAACCCCCCCACAGACATCACTGGCCTCATCGCTGGCCCCCACAACCCCCCCCAACAGAAATCACTGGCCCCCCTTCCCCACACAAACATTGCTGTTCCCCCCCCCATAGAGATATCGCTGGCCCCCCTCCCCCATACAGACATCGCTGGCCCCCCTCCTCAATACAGACATCGCTGGCCCCCCTCCTCAATACAGACATCGCTGGCCCCCCTCCTCAATACAGACATGTGTTGTGTGACATCTGTACGTGTGACATGAACCCAAGATCCCGACTGGATCCCCTACAGACAAGCCCTCTGTATACATAGGATCTGCCCAGATGAGGAGGATCGCAACAGGCACCTACAGACGCTGAAAGACGCCCTCGTAAGAACAGGATATGGTGCTCAACTCATCGATCGACAGTTCCGACGCGCCACAGTGAAAAACTGCACAGACCTCCTCAGAAGACAAACACGGGACACGGCGGACAGAGTACCCTTCATCATCCAGTACTTCTCCAGAGCGGAGAAGCTACGACATCTTCTCCAGAGCCTTCAACATGTCATCGATGAAGACCATCCCCATACCTCCATTACTTGCCTTCAAACTTCGCAGAGTCGAAAGGGCTGGGTGTGTTGTTCTTTCCAGTGCATCTGGTTTCATTTCCTTAGACTTTGTAGCAGTTTGATACAACTGAGAGGCTTGCCAGGCCATTTCAGAGGGCACTTAAGAGTCAACCACATTGCTGAGAGTCTGGAGTCACATGTAAGCCATTGCAGGTAAGGACACAAGATTTCCTTCCCTAAAGAGCATTAGTGAATGATATGGATTTGTTTATGATGATCGACAATGGTTTCGCAGCTATTATAATGTGATTAGCTTTTAATTCTAGATTTATTAATTGAACTTCAATTCCACCAGCCGCAGTGGTAGGATTTGAGCCCAGGTCCCCACAGTGCCATTACCTCCCCAAATATAACATGTAATATGCTAGTTGTTAAAGGGTGACGGGAGGAGAGCAAAATTGGCAAAGCCAATGGCGGGCAAGAAAAGCGGTGTTGAGGCCGCCAACAGCAATTGCGGCTTTCTCCAGCATATAGTCTGGGTTTTTGAAAAAAAAGCTTTCGACAATCGGGCCCGTCCCAGCGCACAGAGAGCAAAGCAATTCCCCCAGCAATCCACCGCCCCCCCCCAACCCAATGGTACTTCTCCTTGTCGATGCCTCAGCACTGTCCAGGCACTGTCCCAGAGGCAGTGTCCAGGCATGACCCTCTCCTCCCTGAATTCTGCACTCATCTGAAAGGTCTACTTGCTAGCTACATACCTTGGGGGACCAATCATGATTCACGTCTTTCTGTCGTCACACCAGTGGGAATGGATTTTCTGACTGGTGGGGAGAGGGAGGGGGGAGGGTGAGGTATGATTTGGGTGTCAGGAGTTGTTAATGATATGGTGATGTATTCAATGATTTTCCCACAATTAGATGTTGGGAAACAAGCCCCTTTAAGATGGAGGAGGGGAATATTGCATTACACATTTACGCCGTTGTAAAACACATTCTTGCAATTGTCGCAATATTTTCCACTTCCGTTGCTGAACCCGTCCGACAAGAATGGGAGCAGAAACACCTGGCCTAAGTGTTTATCTCAGTAAGAACTTGTATTTAAAACTGTTGTAAAAATAACTTTATCAGTTAAGCTTTCTTCTTTCCAACAGGGGGGTAGGAAGTGTGACAACCTTTGACATGGAAGCAGGTTTTGTGCAAGTGAGAAGGACCTGTCGCCATCTGGTACAGCTCAGGGAAGAGCGTCGCCTTGAGGGACAAGAGCCAGCGGAGTCCCAAGAAGACCCAGATGTTGACAAGCAGGGACAAAATCCACGGACGAGTTTGGTGCAACCGTTCATGGAGATGAGAAAGACAATGCTGCAGATGCCTTCGCTTGTCAAAGGATATGGTGGGTCATAGAGGATCAGAGCAAGTTTATGCCACAAAAAGAGGCCACTTGGCACACTATCTTTGCACTGGCTGAAAACTGAGTTACCCAGCCTAATCCCACTTTCCAGCATTTAGTCCAAAGCCCTGCAGATTATGATACTTGAGGCACATAACCTTTTATATAAATTGAGGGTTTCTGCTCTGCTACCCTTTCAGGCAGTGACAGCCAGACACCCAGAACCCTCTGGTGGGTGAAAAAGATGTTCTTCATCGCCCCTCTATTCTTTCTGCCAATTACTTTAAACTTTTGCCCCTAATAACTGGCCCCTAGTTTCTGTTAAAGTAAACAGGCCCTAACCATCAATTCAATTTGCATGGACTGGGAGGCTCTGAAGGTAACTGCCACATGCAACCTTTTGGCCAGTAGATCATTGTAGGGCTTTACTGGGGACCTCTGTGGAATCTCACAGTCATCCACTCATGAATGCATAAGGGAGGTGACCGATGTCCTTCTCAATTGTGCAGCTCACCATGGAGGAAGCAAGCCAGATTGCCAGAGCTGTGGGACTCACAGCAATTTCTAGCTTCTTGAAAGTGCAGGGCACAATTGATTGCACACATGTTGCCTTAAGTGCTCCCTGGCAGCAACCAGTAAGAGTTATTAACAGAAAAAGATTTCAATCTCTCAAAATGCAACTGATCTATGATCATCCAAAGCAGATAATGTATGTTTGTGCAAAGTATCCTGGGACTTTGCACAAATCCTACATCGTGAGTCACTTTCAGGTGCCACACATCTTCAAGGGCCTTCTGTGCCTTTGGGGTTGCTTGTTCAGTGATAAGGAGTATTCCCAAAAGACATGGCTATTGAAGTCATTTGGCCACAGAGAGTATCTGAGGAGAGGTACAATGCAGCACATTCTGCAACTTGGTCCTTAATAGAGCAGTGCATTAGCTTGTTAAACATGTGTTTGGACTGATCAGGTGGGGCTCTCCAGTAATCTCTACAGAGGATATCCCTTATCAATGTGGTTTGCTTTACCCAATACAACCTTGCGCAGCAAAGGAGGAATGATTTGCCTCAGAAGGCATAGAGGAAGTACACATCTCCTTGGACAAGGGGGCATGGAATGGGATGAATTCAAAGAGAACAAGGATTCTGACAACCCACAGGAAGGTGTCATTGCATGGGCATGACGCAGAAGATATGCTGATGAGATCCTCATACCAACAAGGTTCCAAGGCGAATAAAAGCAGCATGGTGGCACAGCAGAAGCGACCCAGATTCGATTCCAACCTTGGATGACTGACTGAGTGGAGTTTGCACGTTCTCCCCATGTCTGAATGTGTTTCCTCTGGGTGCTCCAGTTTCCTCCCACATTCCAAAGATGTGCAGGATCGGTGGATTGTGACTCTGCACGATAGGAATTCTATGATTCTAAAAGCATTGCTCCTGTCCCTTCAATGCAGGGCAGACATTAAGACCTTCAATGTTATCCTCAATATCTCAATGAAGGTTACTAATGTCAAAATGAATATTCACATTCATGCATGACAATGGCCTCATTCTTGGAAGGCTAGGCACCCAATGGAGCATATGGCCTTTCTGTAATGGTATGAGCATTCCACTGCATTCAATCTGAAGCAAGTAGACATGGCGCAGTCCTTTCCAGCATTGCACCAACATTTCACTGGCCTTGGCAGCCTTCAAGTGGCTGGAATGCCACTGCAAACACATCAATGAACTCATAGCCACATGCAAAGCGGCTCAAGAAGGAAAATCATTAGTCACTGGTTATCACCTGACCATCTGAAGCTGAAACTAAATCCAGACAGTGGCATCTCTCCAATTGACGGATTCACTCACAGTCATTGTCTGCATAAAGCCAATGTCTACTGCATGAACCCTCACATGCTTATTGGATGGAGCCAATCTGATCTTCTGTGCAGGAACAATCTCGGTCCTCATCATGCAGCTCTGCCGCCTGACCCTCATATGGAGTGAGTGCCCTCAATTCCAGCATTCCCCCTTTGGTCAGGGATCACTCCCTCGTATCGTGGAAGATCGTGCCCTGGTGTTGACAGGTGGATTGAATGTGAGCATCATGAATGAAAGAACAGATCAGAGCATGCATGCCTGCTTTGTGCTGAGTCCTCCCTGGTAACAGATGAAGATGCCATTTGTGCAGGATGTTACAGGAGATGGTAACGTTAAAGTGGCTGTCAGACAAGCAGTGCTGATGTCCCTTCTGCTGGTAGTGTGTAACATCCCTGTGGACTGTAAAATTTAGAATATTTGATGCCCTTCTGAGATTGTGAGTTTGGAGTGAGAAGAAGGTTCACTTATGCTGGTGGTGCTGGAGCGGCACGGTGGCACAGTGGTTAGCACTGCTGCCTCACAGCGCCAGGGACCGGGGTTCGATTCCCGGCTTGGGTCACTGTATGTGTGGAGTTTACACGTTCTCCCTGTGTCTGCATGGGTTTCCTCCGGGTGCTCCGGTTACCTCCCACAGTCCAAAGATGTGCAGGTTAAGTGAATTGGCCATGCTAAATTCTCCCTCAGTGTACCCGAACAGGCCTCAGAGTGTGGCAACTAGGATGTTTTCACAGTAACTTCATTGCAGTGTGAACGTAAACCTACTTGTGACCAATAAATAAACTTTCGATGAAATCATTCATTCTCCTCCTTCACTGTAGGGCTGATTTGCACCTAAGTTAGAAGGTAAAAAGAAAAGCTCATATATTGTTTCTAACATTGGCCACTGCATTTCCACAAGGAGTTCCCAATCAATCACTGGGGAAAAAGCTTTAACACTATCATGACAGAATTCTGGATTTTCTGCAATCTTCAATCTAAGTTACAAAGAACAAACAAAGAACAAAGAACAATACAGCACAGGAACAGGCCCTTCGGCCCTCCAAGCCCGCGCCACTCCCCGGTCCAGGATTGAATCCTGAATCCAGGATCCCCGCCCAATTTTCCACCCTATCTACATACTAATATCCTATCCCCGAGCTGTCCCTCACAGCTACGATGCTTTGTTCATCACAACCTATTAACTCACCCCTACCCCCCCATTCCAGACCATGTGATCTCCAGGGAGAGGCAAAAACCCAGAGTGAAAACCCCAGGGCCAATATGGGGGAAAAAAATCTGGGAAATTCCTCTCCGACCCCCTGAGGCGATCGAAACGAGTCCAGGAGATCACACTGGCCCTGATCGGAAAATGCTTCCCAACCCTATTCATTTCCACTTCCACGAACACCATATGAATTCCCTGCCCCCGAGACAGGTTCCCAACTATTCGCAGTCTCGCTCTGTACTGGCACCATGTGCCAGTACAGAGCGAGATACAGTGAATCATTGGATGAACCCAGGTAGAAATCAATTGCAATGGTAGTTTCTAGGTAGCTTACCTTGCCTTAGCATTAATTGGATCCCATTTGATCAGTGTTGTAAGATCTTGAATTGCTAAATGCCAGTTGGAATTCTCAAAATAATATAAACCACGTTTCATCATAGCATCTGTTCTTTTTGGGTTTAATGTAAAAGCCTAAAATAAAGTATATAAAAGACCATATCATGCTCACTGTAACTGTAGTATTCCTGCATTTACCACATTTTGATCAATTGATTGTTTAAAGAAAAGATAAAATTAAGCTAATAAGTTAATAGCAAAGTATATTACATTCATAATATTAACTGCTATGAATAAACACAGCTTCTCAAGAAGTGATACATTTAGGAGCATACTTTTCAAAATAATCTTGCACCCTCAGCCCGTTCTGCAAACATTGTTCTGTTTTCAAAACTGCATCTGCATTAATTTACTTTCTAATATAACTTGCATGATTCCATGTCTGAATTGCATTGGGTAATATAGATCAGCATATGTTTCTAACTTTGTAAAGTTAGTGGGGAGTCTCACTGACAGAAAACATATTGCATGTGACTTTGTGACCATCTGAATTACTGATCACCAAATCATATATAACATACAGTGAAATTCCCAATCATCTCGCAATGATGCTTTTTTGCTGGAATGGCAATGTTGAAAAATTATCTTCATTATCATAGAATCCCTACAGTACATAAGGAGGCCATTTGGCCCATCGAGCCTGCACCGACAACAATCCCACCCAGCCTCTGTCCCCGTAACCCCATGTATTCACCCTTCTAATCCCCCTGACACGAAGGAGCAATTTAGCATGGCCAATCAACCTAACCCTTAACATCTTCGACTGTGGGAGGAAACCGGAGCACTGGGACAAAACCCACGCAGACATAGGAAGAATGTGCAAACTCCACACAGACAGTGACCCAAGGCCAGAATTGAACCTGGGTCCTGGTGCTGTGAGGCAGCAGTGCTAACTAATGTGCCACCGTGCTGCCCTTATGTGTACTGTCCAATTTTCATTCAGATTTCGTTTGACTCTTCTGCAGAATCTTGACTGAGAAATGTATAAACATGAGTACAGCACAAGTTGAGGAGTTAGAAATAATTTTAACAAATAATATGAATTCATACAGTTTTCATCAGTAAATAATTTATTACCAAAGTTATAAATCTCCTCCAGTGAATTATTGGGAATACTGAAGCCAATGTCTTCAGTCCATACCAGCTTCATTCCTCTCCCTGCCAATGGTCTGAGGCTGAATGAAATTATTTGCAAATTTGTCAACATTTTTAACCCAAACTGAGCTTCGGACCACATGCCTGCACCATTCTTAAGACTCCATCTCCATGTCCATGACATGCCCATTTCAGCCATGGCGCTGCTTCAGGTCATACTACTGAAACCCTCATCCAAACCTTTTTTATCCCTAGATCTGACAATTCTAATGCAGTCTGGCTGATCTCCCACCTTGTTCTCTCATCCAAAACTCTGATGGCTGTTTCTGTAGTTGCATCAAGTCCTGTTTACCCATCAATCCTGTGCTTGCTGGCCTACACAGGCTCTCAATTTTAAATTTCTCATTCTTGTTTTCAAATCACTCCATGGCCTTGACCCTCCCTATCATTGTACTCTCCTCAGCCTCAATAACCTCCAAGATATCTGTGCTCAACCAATTCTAGCCTCTTGAGCATCCCGATTTTAATTGCTCCACCATTGGTAGCCTTGTCTTCAGCTCCCATGGTCTGAAACTCTGGAATACTCTCCCTCAGCCTCTCCTCCTGTCTACCTCATTGCCTTCTTTAAGATACTCCTTCTGACCGAGCTTGATAGCCACCTGCCCTAATATCATTTGATGTGGCTTGGTGTCAAATTACACTGATATTGTTCCTGAGAAGTGCCTTAGGATATTTTCATGTGTTAAGGGCATGATAAAGTATAACTGGTTGTTAATGAAGAGAACAGCTCTGAAGGAGCAGCAGAAAATATATGAGGTCTATCAGCCTTTCTAACCGGCATGACTGGTGAGAGAATGGAGGAGTCCATCTTTAATCAGAATGCCATTATGTTTCAGGCCTTTGCACCGTCCACATCCACAGGAAGAGTGGCAACCTGCATTGAATTATGTGACGAGGCAGTCAACTGAATGCATGCTGGTTCTCATCCATGACTTGCACACTCAGAATGCTGCAGAAATACTACAAACTTAGCTTTGGCCCCTCAGTGCTGTACTGAAGTGCAGAGTAGTGCTTCACAGCTC
Source organism: Mustelus asterias (assembly GCF_964213995.1). Taxonomy (NCBI): domain Eukaryota; kingdom Metazoa; phylum Chordata; class Chondrichthyes; order Carcharhiniformes; family Triakidae; genus Mustelus; species Mustelus asterias. Next base: position 37,710,125 of record NC_135818.1, read on the forward strand.
ATTTCTAATAGGAAAAGTGTGTGGGCCATGAGAACAAAAATGAGACATGGAATTAGGGTGCTGAAAGCACTCTGATCTCTGGCTCTATGTCCCACATGCTGTCTCTTTCCCTGATGGCTAAGTCTCTCCCTACTCAGGTACAGGTGGGGCAATTGAGAGTTAACTCTCATGGACTTCAAAACTCTGAGGATTTTGGTCAGAGCATCAAATAAGTCAGAGCAAAAATATGAGCAACCTGCCTCTACCTCTGCTGAAGATAAGAAGTCCCTTCATGAGGTACAGTCGAGACAAGAAGAGTAACAAAATGACTGTTTAAAGCAGTGTTAATTTGTGAATTTTCTGTATTTTTTTCTGCATAATAATATTTAAATATTTGGTTCAGTTTTCCATATTGTCCATTTTTGTTGCTGACTTATTGCTTTGTGATAAAGTAAGAGTTAAAGAAAAGTTATAGGTATCTATGAAAGGGATGAATTGTTGATTGTGGGATTGCTTTGTGCTGGGAGGTGTGGGAGCCAAATGAATTAAAATTTGCTGCCTGATGATGGCCTCAGTCTAATCATGGCAGAAACAGGCCAACCTGAGCATCCTGCAGCTATGTGTGTGATTGCTAGTGCCCCACCACACTGCACTCCTCCTCCTTCTGCTCCTCAGGTTCCTTCTTCTCTTTCTTCCACCAAAGAGTCTCCAGAGTGAACTGGCGTGCCTTGATCACAAATGCAAGCAGTTGATGACTCCATGTACCAGTGAGAAGCCAACCAAAACAGCAAAGCCAAGCACCTGATCTTTCGGACTGACTTCATCAGAAAAGTACACTCAAGTGGCACGGTGGCACAGTAGTTAGCACTGCTGCTTCACAGTGCCAGGGACCCATGTTCAATTCCCAGCTTGGGTCACTATCGGTGCAGAGTCTGCACGTTCTCCCTATGTCGGCATCGGTTTCCTCCAGGTACTCCGCTTTCCTCCCACAGTCCAAAAAACATGCTGGTTAGGTGCATTGGCCATGCTAAATTCTCCCTCAGTGTACCTGAACAGACACCCGAGTGTGGCGACTAGGGGATTTTCATAGTAACTTCATTGCTGTGTTAATGTAAGCCTACATTAAACCTTAAGTTTAAGATTGAACTTAAACCTTAATCTAAATCCTGGTCCTGGAAAACTCATGCAATGCACTCATGGGCATCCTGCTTGAACAAGGTAGCAAAGTTTTACCTTCAAAACCTCAACAGGGGGAGGGGGGGAGGGGGGGGGGTCTTACCATTGTGCCCCGCTGGCCAATGGGTGGGGTGAGCCAGTAAGATTGCATGAGAGCTAAGAAATCAGGTTCACACCTGATTTCTCATCTCTCATGATCATAGCAACACCGGATATCAGCAAGATCAGCCTCGCACCCAAAAAGGGCACGAGGCTGATTGTAATATTTAAATGCTATTTAAAATAGCATTACAATTTACAAGTATATTACAAGTGGGCCCGGGACGGAATCGTCCGGGCTCACTTGCCTCTATGGCCTCGCTGGTGGAGGTTCTCTCCAGCGAGGACCACATGTGGTCCAAAGAAGGGGGCGGGGCCAGGCTGGGTGCAGGCCATTCAGTGTAAGGGGGGAGAGCCGCTGTGCATTCTGCAACAGCAATCAGTGAAGGGGGAGGTGAGGGAACCGCTGCCACTCTGCAAAAATGATCGGTGGGAGGGGAGGGTTGGTGGTTTCAGCTGCGATCGGTCTGGGCCGGGGGGTAGGGGAGGGGAGGTGGTCATCAGTCTGGACAAAAGGGTGGCAATCGGCCGCAGTGCCCTGCAGTAACTGGGTGGGCGGTGATCGGTCAGGAAGGCGAGGAGAGACAGTGACAGAAATCTGCACATGCACAATGGCGCTGCAGCTAACAGCCGGCTTTCAGGTGATTTAGGCCCCGCCCACTACCCTTGCTGGCGGATTCCAAGCTTGGCAAGATTTTTTTGACTAAGTCAGGTAAGATTCGATTTTTAAGTGACCCAAAAAACGGTGCAAATTTCTCCTGTTTTCACACTCGTTCTAGCCCAAGCCAGAATGTTGTCCAGCAAGATATGACTACTTGAAAACTTGGAGATTGTGAGGTAGGGGTGGCAGGTTGATGCATTTCCAGATCCAGGAGATCTTGCCGGAGGCAGGGAAACAATGGCAGCAGCACCCTGCCCAGAAATGTTGGTTAGCCAATAATGATCAATTCAGAGCCTAATGAGAGGGATATCTGAACTTGCTGCATGCAGACACAAATTGCTTCAGTATCGGAAGAGTCATGAATGATATTGAACACTGTCCAATCATCAGCCAGATGATAAAAGCAGCTGAAGATGTTTGGACATTGGACACTACCATGAGGAACCCCTGCAGTGATATTCTTCGGCTGAGATGAATGGGCTCCAACAACCACAACTATTTTCTTTTATGCATGGTATAGAGTGATGTGTTCATATGCCCTAATTTAACATTATTCTTTCTGGAATCTGTCAATAACTAAAATGTCATAGGCATATCTCCCACATCCTCCTTCCTCCACAAAGTCATTGTGCTCATTCTGACCCTCAGCAGCCTCTTGAGGTTCCTGGGACTCCAGATCTTAAGCCTTCAATGAGCTCTCCTCTAGTTGATCCTCTGGCAAAGGAACACCTCTTTGCATTGCCAGATTGTGAAGGGTGCAACACACTGCAATGATGCAGGAAACACCCTTTCGGGAGTATATTGTAGTGAGCCACTTGAGTGGTCCAAGCATCTGAAGTGCATCTTCAGAAGCCCTATGGTCTGCTCTGTAAAGAAGCGTATGGAGCAGTGAGCAGTGTTGTACCTCTCCTCAGAATGACACTGAAGGTGACGCACCAATGCCATCAGCCAGCATTTCAGTGGGTACCCCTTACCCTGAAGCAACCATCCCTGCAGACATACTGGGCATTCCTGCAAAGGGCAAAAGTGACCTCCTTTATGCATTGATGTGTTGCGGACTGAGAGATGCCACTCAGGCCTTCTGTTGATCCCTGGAGTAACCCAGAGGTAAAGAAATTGAGCACTCCAATCACCTCAAAGTCAAAGGCAGTCATTTGTAAATAAGAGGCTCTTTGACGATAAACCGTAGATCTTGTGAGTCATCTCCGTTGTCCAGATATCTCCTCCTGACCCTGGCCCATGCTCTGGCTCCCCTTGACCATGCCCCTCAGGCTTGTTGGAGCTGCACTCGGCGTTACCTCTCCCTCCTTGCCTCCTCCATTGGATTTGGACTCTGACAAAGGGAGAACTGAGCCCTGGATCCAATTTTTCTTTCACCATTTCTCAATGAGTGAGTGCCCTATGGCCTGTTATGAATTCCAATTCTGATGAACTCATGGCAGGCTTTCATTGATAGAATGTCATATATGATGCTTCCTTCATGATTGCCTGCATTTGCAAAGTCTACATTCTTATGTGTAACTCTGGAGATAAGGCAACTGTGACCTGAAGCCACTGAGTTCTGAGTGTTGCTTGAACAGTTCTAATAAAGGCATTGCCTTTCAGTAGCATTCTTCCAAAGGAGGCCTTCCTCCTTTCTACTAAATTAATGCGTGTTCACTCTTGCAGCACCAACAAGTTGGAGGGGGCCTCCAGAAGCGATCCCTTTGCCCAGCCGTGCACTCCTCCCATGCTGCCTCGGACCCCTCCCCATCAAATTCACTGCTACTTTTGTTTTGAGCCAGCACCGTTACTGTGACACCTCAAGATGGTGGTGCTTTTATTTCCAAACAGAATTTGGCACTCCCTCTCACAGTGTCTGTGTGCCAAATGTACACTTTGAATCTCAAGGTGTGAAGGTAGTGCTTCCTCCTATAGTTCTTCAACTTCCTCCAATAATACTGGCTTCCATAGTTGTGGTGGACTTTGCAACCCTCACCCCGCGCTTATCACCTGTAATGGGGAGACATGGTGTCACAGTGGTTAGCACTGCCGCCTCACAACGCCGGGGATCCGGGTTCGATTCCAGCTTTGGGTGACTGTCTGTGTGGAGTTTGCACATTCCTCCAGTGTCTGCGTGAGTTTCTTCAGGGTGCACCAGTTTCCTCCCACAGTCCAAAGGTGTGCAGGTTAGCTGGATTGGCCAGGATAAATTGCTCCTTAGTTTCCCAAGATGGGATGAGGGGATGAACAAGGTAAGTGCGTGGGATTACAGGGATGGGGCGGGGGTGTGGGCCTAGATAAAATACTCTGTCAGAGAGTTGGTGCGGACTTGATGGGCTGAATGGCCTCCTTCTGCACTGTAGTGATTCTATGATTCTTACTGATTTGAACCCCTAAGGATGAATTTTCCCATTCCGCCCGCCGCCGGCAAGGGGCACCCATGGAAATGTCCATTGACCTCAGGCAGGATTTTCCAGTTTTGGAGCGACCGCAGCCGGGAATTCCCACCCCCACTCTTTGCTTTCAGATTCGTATCCAACCTGCTGCTTTTTTTCACCAGATCTTTATTTGTTCTGACGATCATAAAGTGAAAGCATTTTGAAACTGCTCGTCATTGAATTCTGTTGATTTTATGACACTGATCAAAAATCACAGGAGAAATAACGAGAAAATTTGGATCTAAATTAAAATTAACAAATTTATGTGATCATGCTCATACCCACTTGCTGAAAGAAAACAAACTTCTACCTATGAAATAACATCAAAAGCAAGTAAATTTACCATTAGATAATCTTCCATCGCCATGAGCAAATCATTGTTTTTTTCATACATCTCAGCTCTCTTAAAATGGACATCATCGTCAGGTCTGCACTTGAGTCCCTGAGAATAATTGATGATTGCTAATGTAATGTCCCCTCTGTTTCTGTAAATGTCTCCCTTTGAAGTGTAAGCATCTAACAGTGGAAAGAAGTGGATAGCATAGTAAATAACTTTATGTACACTCGGTTCATTTTTAAATTGTCATACATAAGAAACAAAAGTTCATTTCAATGATGGGAAATGCAAAATGAAAATAGAAAATTCGAATGAACAATTACAATTTTACGAAACTACATCATGCTTAAGATTATTTCTTTCATATTATTCACATTTTAATGGATAATATTTATTTGAATCTAACCATTATGCTCGAGGCATTATGTATATTTATCTATAATTATAAATCCTACATTATTTCATATCTAAATATTGGACACATGATTGAATAGCATAATTCGGATTAAATCTGAAAAATAGGAAATAAATAATTACTATACCTGCATGATTTTTATTGTGTTTTAGCACAAAATTTAGATCATCTAGTGCATCAGATGTATTCAACTGAAGAAGGTAAATGAAATGTCTCTGCCAATAGGCATCAATCAAAAGTGGTTCTAATCTAATAGCCTGAATCAAAAGCAATTAAATTATTATTCAAATGGAACTGTTATTAATTATATTTTGACTAATGAAATGCATAGTCATTAGAAATGAATCATTAAAGCAATCAAATTTAATAAGTAATTCCATCAAAAAATAATGGATTTATGTATGTTAAAAAGGTCCACACCTTTGAATCTAACACATCCTATGGAGGTCCACACCTATGAATCTAACACATCCAATAGAGTCATGCAGCACAGAAACAAACCCTTCACCCCACCATGTCTATGATGACCATGAAATATAAACTAATCTCATTTACTAGCACTTGTCCATAGCCTATTATGTCTTGGCAATTTAAGCGCTCGTCCAGATGCTTCTTAAATATTGAGAGAGTACCTGCCTCTCTTAGGTAGCGTGTTCCATATCTTTCAATAGAGATTCACACACAAACATATGCACAAATAGATTTCCCATTATGTTAAATCTAATGTTGTGTTTTTTATAGCAATAGGAACTTTATACTGTATAAGGCATATTGTATTAATCAGCTACAAAGGTTAAGTTCTGTACAGGAGAGAAAGGAGGAGGGTTGGCTGTAATAATTCATGAAAATATCACAGAGCTGGAGTGGGAGGATGTCCTGTAGGAGGCAGTGACAGAATATATTTGCTTTGAGCTAAGAAAAGCTAGCAACCTATGATTGCGGAATTTTCCCGTCCCGCCCTTCATGGGAATCGAGATGAGCATTTTCATGGGATGGGGCTAGGTTGGACAGAGCATCGTCAGGGGGCTTGGGAAGGGGTGAATACTGCTGAGGGTGAGGGAGAGGTGTGAGCACTGTTGAGGGGTGTGGCGTGAACACTGTCAAGGAGTGAGGGAGGGGTGAGAGAGGGGTTTGAAAATTGTTGAGAAGATAAGGAGAATGAGCATCGTTAGTGGGGAGAGGTTGCTCAGTGATGGGTTGACAGCTCCATTTAAAATGCTGTAAGTCAATGAAATTAATGCAGACCTTGAAGGGTGTGTCTTCAGTTCATAACAAGAAAATAGCTACGCTAGAATTGCACTCGCTAAATGACCGAACTGTGTTCATCCCTGCTGGGGCCAGCATCAGAAGAAGCTAAAATCTCCTGTGTAAAATAGTGAGTGGATTAAATCACAGTCTGCATCAGACACACTCTCTCTGATGCTAACCAGAAAATTTGAGTCAGGGCTTAGTTTAACCATGAAAAAGGACAAGGAGAAATCTAAAACAAATTTACTAAATTTGAAGAAGGACAATTTCAGTGGGGCGACAACAGATCTAAATGAATTAAAATCTATTCTACACATAACTATATAAATGGTAAAATGATCATAAGAGGATGAATGGAACCAATTAAGGACCAAAAGGGGGATCTATACAAGGAGACAGAAAGGAGCATGGTTAAAGTACTAAATGAATACTTTATTATCTGTCTTTAGCAAGGAAGAAGACGCTTCCAAGTTAGAGTGAAAGAGGAAGCGGTTGAGATACCGGATGGGTTAAAGTGGATAAATAGAAGATATTAGAAATGTTGGCTGTACTGTGATAAGTCACCAGTACCAGATTACATGCATCCGATGACGTTAAGGGAAATAAGGGTGAAAGCTGCAATGGTTCTGGCCATAATCTTCCAATTTATCTTAGTTATGGGGATAGGCAGAAGGATGGAGAACTACAAGCACTACACCTTGTTCAAAAAAGGGTGTAAGGATAAACCAGGCAACTAGAGGCCAATCAGTTTGACCTCAGCAGCAGGAAAGCTTTTGGAAATGATAATCTATAACACTATTAATTTGGATAGGTTCAAGTTAATTCAGAAAAGTCTGCACAAATTTATTAAAGGCAAATCATGTTTAACTAATTTGAATGAGTGTTTTGATAAAGTAACAGAGATAGTGGATGAGGGTAATGTGGTCTATATGGACTTCCAAAAGAGGTTTGATAAAGTGCCATAATAATAAACTTGCCAGAAAAATTGAAACCCGTGGAATAAAAGTGAAAGCATAAATACAAGGTTGGCTGAGTGACAGCAAACAAAGTTGTGGTGAACACTAGAGGAAGCACACAATGCGGTTCCCCAAGGGTTGGTACGAAGACCACTTGTTTTCCATGATATATGTTAATGACTGTTAGGGCACAATTTCATATTAGCAGATGACACAAAACTTGGAAGTATTATGAACTGTGAGGAGAGTAGAGAAGGTGGACAGGCTAGTGGAACTGGTTGACAGGTGGCAAATGAAATTTACTACCAGGATATATGAAGTGGTTCATTTGATAAAATCATGGCTCGTCTGTTGTGGTCTCAATTCCGCTTTCTTTACTGATCCCCATAACCTTTGACTCCCTTGTCTATTAATCTATTGATTCAGCCTTGAATAAACTCAATGACACAACTTCCATTGCTTTCTGGGGAAGAGAATTCCACAGACTAACAACCCTCTTAAGAGAAAAAAGTTCTCCTCATCTCCATCTTATTCTTCAACTGTGTCTCCTAGTTCTGGTTACCCCCACATGAGGAAACATCCTCCTAACAAGTCCTGTTAGGCTCTTATATGTTTCAATCAGATCACCTCTCATTCTTCTAAACTCCAGTGGATATAGGTGCACCCTATTCATTCTTTTTTCATAAAATAAGCCCTTCATTCCAGGAATGTGTCCTATTCAGATTGAGCTGCCTGCCCAGTGCAACTGGAACCTTGCAAGATAAGTGCAATCATCGACTGGGCCGGAAGTTTCCCGTCCCACCCGCCACGGGAATCGTAGCGGGCAGGAGTGGACCATGCAACAGTCCATTGACCTCAAGCGGGAATTTACAGTCTTGGGGTGAGTGTGGCCAGAAAACGCCACCCCGGGGCTCTATAATCAGTTGGCAAGACAACTGAACTCAGGTTATTGATGAAGAGGGTGACACGGAAAGAGAACAACTAGATTTGGGAATTAAGGTCAGCTGGAAGGGTGGTAGTGGCAGCAATGGAGGTTGAGTGGGGGAAGGTAGCTAACGGAACTTGGAAAGAGACATATCAGTAGTGGTTCTGAAGTTGGGGTGAGTAGTCCATGTCCTTTGAACTTGTGGTCAGAGTTAGCATTCCTACTCCTTCCAGCTTCATTTTGAAATAAGTTAAAACTCTCTTTGTTCGTTGCAGCCTTTCTGAGGTCTCTTTTAAGTCATACATAGAACTGGTTTTCTTGAGCATTAGGGAAAAACAATCGAGTGGAGGCCTCAAACAAGCACTACACCCCTTATTTGCATATTAAAAGCGGTTATTGCCTGTTTCATGTATGGGCACTATACTGAAATTTTGGCTTCTACCAATATGTTGAGTCGTAGAGGTCCAACTCTTCATGGTCATGTGCTTGTTTGTATGCTACTTAAGAGATTTAGGAGATCATTTAGTGCCTGAACAAATGTGCTGCACAGCTACACTTCTAGGCCCAAATACCTTGAAAATGAAATGTGGAGAACTGGAACAAAGCAAGTAAAATCAAGAGGTAAGTTTGCTCATGACAGAAAAGTATAACAGCTAAGCATGATGAAAACGTATGGGGGGAATTTTACGAGAATGATTCTAAGTGTCCAGCTAGTGTGAAAATGGGAGAGTTGCAGATCCGGTTTTGGGTGAATTTTAATGCTCAATCTAGTATATATAGTGCATGGAAAAATGGTCTAGACCTTTTCTAGCTGCTACAGACAGTGGATTGAGCCTCTGTGCCTGCACATGAACAATAGCAACTGCAGAGGGAGCTATTGCACATGTGCAGAAATCTGATTCTTCTCTCTTAAGATTGTGAGAGCCGAGAAATCAGGCGTGATCCTGGTTTCTCAATTCTCGTGTTTTTTTAAGGGCTCAGTCCGCCCATCGATGGGCAGGTGAATCGGTAAAATCCCAGCCATAGTGAAAAAATAATGATAGGAAAGCATCTAGGTAGCTATTGCAACATCACTAACCTCTTAAAATAGACATAGATCCTTATATCAGAGCTATCAGCAAATAAATAAAACAAATGGAAGGATGGAAGTGCATCCAAAAGAGAAACAATGCTTGGTGTTTTGGAGATAATTGTCGAGTTTAGCTGCTTTCAAATTTCTAATTAATCAGTTTTTCTCTTTCTCCCTTAATTCTCAACTAACGTTTCTTCATGCTAAAGAAAGTGTGAACAGTAACACAGAACAGCTTCCAACAAGATCATTACAAATCTAGCATCTTCAGTTCTGTGTGCACTTACTTCATTTAAATCTTCCATGGCTGATTTTAACTGTCCCAACCTTCTGTTCACAGCTCCTCGGCGGCAGTAGTTGAATGCGGTGGCTTCGCCATTTACAGCTATCTGGTATGTTAGTTCACTAAGTGCAGACTGCAAGGCAGCCCGAATGGCTTCAGACTCCTCAGCCGCAGGATACACTGCTGTTTTCTTTTCATCTGAATCCTGTATATTCTGCAGTTCAACCTTGATCAGGTTGGGATGCAAATTAGAAGATTTTTTTCCTTTCAGAGCCAAAGGGCTATCTTTTTTTGGGACAGTTGTCTCACTGGATGGTTCTGGTGGCGGGTAGATTTCATCAAACCATACGTTCCAGATATCTCTGACCCACTCTCTGACATCTGCACCTTTAGGAATTCCTCCTTGCTTTTTTGCATAGCTTTCAAAGTTAAATAGGGATGGAAGGCTCAAATTTCGCTGGAGAATTTTAGGCCGAGGTTCTTTTCCACCAATGACAGGCAGGCGAACTATTGTAGACAAAGATTCAGATCTGTTTAAGGGAGTTTAAAACATTAAATTATAAATTATACAATAACAAAAGTTCAGTTTTTGATAATATCTTACTAATTCTTAAAATCATAATTAGTAAACCTTTTGAGAACTTTTGCAGGCATCAACAGTTTTCTGTAAGCAAAAGCTAACTTTCGTGGTAATAATGACTTTCTCATATAAGCTTTAACTTTCTTTTGGTGTTTTGTTTTTTTGGTTCCTTTGACAACTTGTTCGGATTCTGAAACCGAGGTTGCACGTTGCTTTTCATCAACTAATTTGATTAGTGACGGTGATTTCAGGAGCTGAGGAGCTTCAGTGATTATACTGTTTTGTGATTCTTTTTTTAGATGTTCACTTTCTACAGTTGTCTGTAATGTTGCCTGAATTAACTGTTGCCTTTGGAGTTCTACCTCCTTCATCAGAGTTTGAAAAGGAGCAGTTATTGTCAGGCCGGACTCATCATCAAAGAGGCTGAGGTTTGGTAAAGAGCTGTGCTTGACAGTCGAAGGCTTGTCAATAGTGTTATTTAAAGAGATAAATACAATTATTTTCCGCTTTTCTTCAGGATGATATACAGTGGTTTCCGGGGTCTTTATCTGAATTTCAAGCAAAATAAAATGTTACATTTATTTTAGTGCCCTCTGCAGTCCATATAAAACATAAAACCAAGTTATTAATATAAAGATTTTGATAAATTATGTACTGAAAATATTCTAATTATAGAAGCATCATTCACTGTCAATCAATGGATATCTTCTGATATGTTTACTGTCAAAATAGATTAGACACATAAGTAAAAAAACATTCACACTTTAAAATTTGTAACATATTTCATGATCATGTATGATCATACGGCAAAATGTAAAAGGTACCTGAAAGTTATTGTTTCTAAATGATTCATCGGAAGAATAAAAAGAAAGAACTCGTAGATCTGGAAAGGAGTTGTGCTTTTTGAAAAGTGTCCTAAACTGAAATAAAACAGATGTTATTATGTCTGACAACAATTTGTAAGCATGTAGCACCATTAACTAACATCCTAAGGTACTTAATAGAACTGTTAGCAATAAAAAAATGTTTTGTGACTGAACCACAGAAGAAGATATCAGGAAAGAGGGCCAAAGATTTGATCAAAGATCATTTTAGGAACATCTTAAAGGGGGAAAAAAGAGAAAAGCTGAGAGGTTTCATTTCAAAGCTTAAAGGCCAAAGAGTTGCAAGTGTGGTCATCAATGAAGGATGATTAAAATCGTATATGCGCAGAGGGCAGGATTGGAGGAAAGTAGATATCACAGAGGATTGTAGGACTAGAGGAGATTACAGAGATGGGGGGAGCAAGGCCACGAAACTAGGAAAAGGATTGTAAAATTGTCAATGTGCAAATGGGTTTGAGTTATCGGAAAGAGGCCAGAAGAATCACAAACTGCTTGGCGCCGGGTACAAAACGGATTTTCGGGCCTGCAAGCTATTCCCCGGGATCTAAGTGATCTACTAACAGTGCGGCAAGGTCAGAGAATTGCCATCTTCCCATCTATTTTGTGTCATCCGTAAACTTGGCGATACATTCACTTCCCTCATCCAAGTCATTAATATATATTGTAAATAGTTGTGGTCCCAGCACCGATCCCTGTGGCATTCCACTAGTTACAGATTGCCATCCTGAAAATGCTCCTCTTATCCCAACTCTCTGTCTTCTCTCAGTTAACCAATCCTCTACCCTGCTAACATACTACTCCCAATACCTTCAGCACAAAGGATAAGAAAGAACTTTCAGGTTTCAGCTGTTCATTGGGATTCCTAGATCAAGCCTAAGACTGCTGATTAAGAGCACCAAGAGCAGCAAAGACACCATTGCTTCAAAAATTTGCAGGAAAAGAATAAAAACATACCATTTTGCACCTAACATTTGACTGCTCCAAGACCTCCACACACCCTCCAGTTAGCAGAGATCTAGAAACAGGGCAAAATGCTGTTCTAATAGAAAAATGAGAAAAGAGATCTGTAAGCCCTTACTGATCATTTGCATTATACCAACAGGCCTGTGCCTATCACAGGCATAAACACAATGACAGAATCAGATGCAGGCTCTGTTCTAGCCCCAGCCTAATCGAACCTCCAAAATCTCAAGGCAATGTGAAAGGGACAAAGACCCAACGGCACAAATTTCCATTCCTTTTTCTTGACTTTTGCCCATGACAAAATAGCCATTTCCTGGTTGCAAGCATCACGAAAATAATCCCTTTCAGTTCCTGAGAAAGGAAACTTGAATTTGTTGTGTCAGATATTAAACATAGAAGCATAGGTGATTCATACCATTGCAGCTTTCTCTTCCAAACGTTCCTGCTCCTCATCCATGTCATACTCACGATCCAAGTGGAATGTTTTCATGGCAAAGTCATATTCATCCACCTGATCCTTTAGTGTTGGTATAAAGATTGTTCAACAAAATTATATGTTAAAATCTTGGCTCCATATGCCAAAAATTTGAATTTGAACAGTAATATTAGTTTGGAAGCACTGATTCATTCAAAAATGTAATTAGCTATACAATTAAAAGATAAAGGTTTTGCAACCAAAAATATCTATTTAATTTAATTCCCTAAGATAATACATTTTTCACAATATTTTATTACTTATTTCTTATGGCTCCCCTATTTCAACAATTCTTCATATCACAATCTCAAATGTATTCACTAAACTCGGTGGCACGGTAGCACAGTGGTTAGCACTGCTGCTTCACAGCTCCAGGGTCCTGGGTTCAATTCCTGGCTTGGGTCACTGTCTGTGTGGAGTTTGCACATTCTCCTCGTGTCTGCGTGGGTTTCCTCCGGGTGCTCCGGTTTCCTCCCACAGTCCAAAGATGTGCGGGTTAGGTTGATTGGCCAGGTTAAAAATTGTCCCTTAGAGTCCTGAGATGGATAGGTTAGAGGGATTAGCGGGTAAATATGTAGGGGAAGGGCCTGGGTGGGATTGTGGTCGGTGCAGACTCGATGGGCCGAATGGCCTCCTTCTGCACTGTAGGGTTTCTATGATTTCTATGATTAAACTCCAAAATTCAAGTCACATAAACAAAAAATGGGGCTGAATCTTATTGTGATTGTTTGTTATGTGATGATACTGTATTATTCTGATGTATTTTAGGTTTAGAATCATAGAATCCCTACAGAGCCAAAGAGGCCATCCGGTCCTACGAGCCTGCTCCGACAACAATCCTACCCAGGCTCTATCTCTGTAACCCCATTTACTTAACCTGCTGATCTCCCTGGCATTAAGGGGCAATTTAGCACAGCTGAGCCACCTAACCTGCACATCTTTGGACTGTGGGAGGAAGACAGAGCACCCGGAGGAAACCCATGAAGACATGGGGAGAAGGTGCAAACTCCGCACAGACAGTGACCCGAGGCTGGGATTGAACCCAGGTCCCTGGTGCTGTGGGGCAGCAGTACTAACCACAGTGCCATCGTGCTGCCCTCAAAGATGGGGTTTAAGAGGCAGTGTTTTGTTACAAGAGTCGATTATGTAGGAAAATATGCAGCTCAACTGCTGAGAGCAGGATAATAATTTATTTTTGCTAGGATGTGTTTCTTTGTAGAGTTAATGGATCTTTTGTTTGTTTAGATTCTCCTGGGATTTCGGACAAGGTATACAGAGTCATGTTTAATGGGAGGAGCTCAGCTTGCAAGGAAAAACAGTGTCTCTTTTATTTTTAAAACAACGTTACTGCATGGTTCTCTCTCTCTCTCTCGCTCTCTCCAGAAGTGTTTTGAAAGCTCTAGGAGTATTAACCTAAGTATAACCAAGTATACCTGCGTTTCCTAACTGATTTTAAAAATGAGTTTAAATCTATAAGAGGAATATTGCTTGAATTGGAACTCATAGTGAGAGATTAGCACTTACGAATTGTATCTTGTCAGCTTGTTCAATTGTTCAATTGTTAAAAGTTAAGTTAATTCATTTGTTATAGTTAAACTGTGCTGTTAAATCAAATTTGTTTGATAAAAACTTCCCAGTGTGTTAGCAGAATCATGCCTGGAGTGAAACAGCATATCCTCACATTAAGGCCAAAATAGCACATTGTTGGGGGTCTAGTCTGATTTCATAATATTCCTTGGGTTTTCTGATCTGGTATTCTAACAGTTTTCAGCAGTTGGGGGCATTTCTCGGTCATTATTCCACACAGGTCTGCAATATGTGCCATGGTGCAATGTTGTGGAAACAGTCTCCTACTTGGCCCACCTCTGTGTCTGTCATCCAATTTAGGGTGGCACATTGGGTCCTGTGGCTGCAGAAGCAATGAGAATACTTGGAAGGATGGCAGGCGCACGAGGAGAAGTGAACACTGTTCTGGCAGGAAGACATCAATTTTAAAAATGATGAGGACCAAAGCTATTAGCCTCGTAGCAAAGGGAAAACCCCTTCTTGGAGGGGACCACAGCTTTGGTCATTCCTACCCACAATTTCATCATCGGGGCATGGAGACTTCAGCCCCGATGGGCATTTGGTCTGCGAGTGGGAGCCTGCCTCCATGGATCTGCTGCTCTTGGTATTCAGCAGAATCCACTCCAATATCTAGCAGAACTTAGCAGAGTCCTGTCCTGTCATTAGGCTCCCAATTGCTCATTATTATTGGTTAATGTTTGCTGCCGCATGGGTAGCCATTTTCATTGTTCCTCAGTCAGATTGCAATATCTTAAGAAATAGGAACAAGAATAGGCCATTTGACCCATCAAGCCTGTTCCATGTGAACAAGGGGAAACCCAATGACAGCAGTGGGACCAGAAGATCCCGCTGCCAGCCAATGGCAGACCACCTCAACCACCACAAAACACACTGTGGGGGAATGGAAAATCCCCACACACATTAACATGCACTCACCCCTCTCTTCTCACACACATTCACTCCTCTCTATCATACATACACTCAACCCTCTCTTGCGCACACACTCACCTCTCTCACACACACTCACTCCTCTCTTTCATCCACACACTCACCCCTCTCTATCTCTCACACACTCACCCCTCTCTCTCACGCACACACTCATCCCACACAAATACACTCACCCCTCTCTCTCACACACACACTCATCCCTCTCTCCCACACACACACTCACCCCTCTCTTTCATCCACACACTCACCCCTCTCTCTCACACACACACTCATCCCTCTCTCCCACACGCACACATTCACCCCTCTCTTTCATCCACACACTCACCCCTCTCTCTCACACTCACCCCACACAAACACACTCACCCCTCTCTTTCATACATGCACACACACAAACACAATAACCCCGCTCTCACACACACACATACTCATTCAGGGGACATGAGTGTCACTGGCTGGCCAGCATTTGTTGCCCATCCCTAGTTGCCTGAGGCAATTGAGAGTCAACCACATTGCTGTAGCTCTGGAGTCACATGTAAGTCAGACCAGGTAAGGATGGCAGATTTCCTTCCCTAAAGGACATCAGTGAACCAGATGGGTTTTTCCGATAATCGACAATTCCAGGTATTTTGTATTGAATTCAAATTCAAATTCCATCACCTGCTGTGGCAGGATTCGAACCCGGATCCCCAGAACATTAGCTGAGTTTCTGGATTAATAATCTAGCGATAACACCACCAGGCCATCGCCTCCCTGACTGAAGCGGGAAAATGTTGTAAAATAGGGCGTGATGTGACTAGTGGGAATGGTGCCCATTTCCATTTTACCGAGAAAAAAAATCGGCGCGATCGGGACCCTGCCCAAAATGGGCGAAATGTCAATTAGCCTTTTTTTGCATTCATCACAATGTAATTAGTGAGCTTCATTCCCAATCGCCCAGCTCACCTGCTTTAATGACCTCGTTCACTGCAGCCGGATTGGTCAGGAAAACACCTCAAGTATAAAAGTCACATTCAGGCGCTTGAGCAGTGAGGCTGAGCGAGGAGGTAAGTCTCTGCTTTCAAACTGCTCAGTACTGCTCGGGGTGGGGTGTTTCATGGCAGCCATGTTGCATTCGGGACGTGGGGAGGGTTGCAAGTGTGCAGGGGGTGAGGGGCTGTTGTTGCTCATGGGATCCAACCTCGGACTCTCAGCACGGATCCGGGTCAGAGCGCTGACCTTGGGTTTTGGCACTGACTCTGGGTCCTAGTGCTGGCAGCAGCAAGCACTGTTTCAGGTGAGGGATATGCTGGAAACTCTCTGAAGTGGCAGTGCTGCAGCCTCAGGACCTGTCAGGCAGCACTGTCTGAGGCCATAACTGCATGGGTTCTGGGTGTGTGTTTGTGAGTGGTGGCGGGAGGTGGGGGAAGGAATGTGTTGCCATTCTGGGATCTGTGGGGGGGGGTTGGGGAATGTGCTGCTGGGGTTCTGTGGAGGGTATGAGGAATGCGTGTTGTTGGGGATCTGTGGGGGGGTAATGGGAGTATGTGTTGCTGGGGGTCTGTGGGGGGCGTATGAGGAGCGTGTGCTGCTGGGGGTCTGTGGGGGTATGAGGAATGCGTGTTGCTGGGGGTCTGTGGGGGGGGGTATGGGGAGTGTGTGTTGCTGAGGGTCTGTGAGGATTTATGGGGAATGTGTGTTGCTAGGGGTCTGTGGGGGGTATGGGGAGTGTGTGTTGCTGGGGGTCTGTGGGGGATATGGGGAATGTGTATTGCTGGGGGTCTGTGGGGAGTATGGGGACTGGGTGTTGCTGGGGGTCTGTTGGGAGGGGTTATGGGGAGTGTGTGTTGCTAGGGAGCTGTCTGGGAGGAATGGGGAGTGTGCACTGCTGGGGGTCATTGGGGGGTTATAGGGGAATGGGGCATTTTGCTGGGGTGCAGGCGAGCAGAGTTCTTTAATCTCTCCATCTGGCTCCCCCCCCCCCCCCCCCCCCCCCCCCCCCCCCACCTTCAGATTGACGAGATGGATTTTGGGATGTAACCCATTGATCTTACTGTCCATTTGATTGCTGCTGGAGCAGAGGAGGAGGAGCAGGAGGATAAATTGCGGGCAGAGGAGGCACAGGCCTTACCACTCGCAGGAGGAGAGGAAGACGACCACCAGAGACAGGACATGGCTGCCATTTGCCCCGAGGGAGAAGGGGGGGAAGGAGAAGGAGGGAATGGAGACCCCGACAGTTCCGCATACGAGTGTCCTTCAAACAACTGTCGGACATTGCGTGCTGCCGAGAGTTCCGGCTCCGAAAGGAGACAGTGCAACGCCTGTGCCATTTGTTACAGGATCTGGCACCTCGGAGCACGGCAGGGGGGGGGGGGGGGTCGGGGGGGCACCCACTCCCGGTGGCTATGAAAGGACGTCGCCTTAAACTTCTATGCCACCGGGTCCTTCCGGACCGCCAGTGGAGACCTTTGTGGTGTCACACAAGCATCCGTGGGGGAGATCACGGATGCTCTGTTTGGCCAGTATATTAAATTTGACCTGGACCAGGCCCAGCAGGAAGCCCGGGCTGCAGAATTCACGGCCATCGCAGGGATGCCAAATGTGCAGCGGAGTTATAGACTGCACCCACAATACCCTCAAGGCCCCGGTGAAGACTCCAGGAAGATTCATGAACAGAAGGCTTCCATTCAATAAATGTGCAGTTGATGTGTGACCAACAGCTGAAAATCATGCACATCTGAACCAGACATCCAGCAGTGTGCATGACAGTTTTATATTGAAGAGCTCCAATGTCCCAGAGGTCCTCGAGGAGCCCAGGACAAAGAACAAAGAACAAAGAAAATTGCAGCACAGGAACAGGCCCTTCGGCCCTCCAAGCCTGCACCGACCATACTGACTGAACTAAAACCCCCTACCCTTCTGGGGACCATATCCCTCTGTTCCCATCCTATTCATGCATTTGTCCAGATACCCCTTAAAAGTCACTATCGTATCTGCTTCCACTACCTCCCCCGGCAGCAAGTTCCAGGCACCCACCACCTTCTGTGTAAAAAACGTGCCTTGTACATCTCCTTTAAACCTTGCCCCTCGCACCTTAAACCTATGCCCCCTAGTAATTGACTCTTCCACCCTGGGAAAAAGTTTCTGACTATCCACTCTGTCCATGCCCCTCATATTCTTGTAGACTTCTATCAGGTCACCCCTCAACCTCCGTCATTCCAGTGAGAACAAACCAAGTTTCTCCACCTCTCCTCATAGCTAATACCGTCCATACCAGGCAACATCCTGGTAAATCTTTTCTGTACCCTCTCCAAAGCCTCCACATCCTTCTGGTAGTGTGGAGACCAGAATTGAACACTATATTCCAAGTGCGGCCTAACTAAGGTTCTAGAAAACTGCAACATGACTTGCCAATGTTTAAACTCAATGCCCTGGCCGATGAGCATGCCGTATGCCTTCTCCACCTGCATTGCCACTTTCAGTGACCTGTGTACCTGTACACCCAGAGCCTCTGCCTAACAATACTCCTAAGGGTTCTGCCATTTACTGTATATTTCCTATCTGTATTAGACCTTCCAAAATGCACTACATCACATTTGTCCGAATTAACCTCCATCTGCCATCTCTCCATCCAAGCCTCCAACCGATCTATATCCTGCTGTATCCTCTGATGGTCCTCATCGCTATCCACAAAAACACCAACCTTTGTGTTGTCCGCAGACTTACGAATCAAACCAGTTACATTTTCCTCCAAATCATTTATATATATATTACAAACAGCAAAGGTCCCAGACTGACCCCTGAGGGACGCCACTTGTCAGGGCGCAGGGATGGCTCGTGGGAGACATAGGGAAACCACTTCAGACTTGGCTGATGATGTCTATGCGGAGGCCTGATATAATGAGGCCCATCTTGCCACCCAGCTGTCTATGTTGCCGCACGTGGGTTCCATTCCCCCGCCCCCAACCTCCCCCCCCCCCCCCCCAATCCACCATCCACCCCTTGGAGTCCTACAATCTCCTGCCCCCCCCCCCCCCCCATCCACCATCCACCCCTTGGAGTCCTACAATCTCCTGCAACATTGTAATGCCAGAGTGGTGGGCCTGGGTACGCTGTGTTAGCGAGTTTCTATGGCAGACAGGAGGGTGATGATGACTCGCTATGTACCATTGTGATGATGCCCTGGTGTAAACTAGTCTGACTCCTACCTGAGCTCTGCATGCACTCTTGCACCTGGGCCCACGTCTTGGTGGTGGGTAAGGGAGCACTGAACCCTCATGCAGGGCCCCAGGACAGATGTGGTGGGGGGGGGAGGGAATCTCTTGTGGATTCTGGGGATGCCATGGCAGATGCTGTAAGTCGCTGCCAATACATGCCACCCGCGGTAACCAGTGAATTGTTTGAGGTCCTTGATTTTCTCAGTAGCAGAGCATTGAGGGGCCTTCCCCACTGACACCAGCGTGCAGGGTCCCTCTGGCAGCCGGCGGGCTAAGTACACCCTGTTAGAGGCTAATTAGAAACAAGTTAGTCACGGGCATGGGCTTCGGAGGTCCCTTAATCCACTTCCTCTGAGGAGTCTTCCAAGATATCAGGTGCGGAGGGGCGGTGGGGGGGGGGGGGGGGTGGCGAGGGCTGTATCAGGCCCGGGCGGGGGTGTTCTGTCAGCAGGGCTGGGGGGTTTTTCCACTTTTCCTGCGCATGTGCAGTTTGTGGCTCCAATCTGAGCTGCTGGCTGTCTGGCGAATTAGACCTCGCCCACTGCCTCTCGTGGCTAGAAACGCTCTAGCCCACATTTTCAAATACTGAGTGCATCAGATTGAGTGTGAAAACTCACCCAAAAAATGGATCAGCAACTCTTGTTTTCACGCTAGCTGGACACTTTTAAAAAATCTCGCAAAATTCGTCATTTTTTGGGCGAGTGGTGAGTTGCATGACAATTCTGGAAGGAGCAGGGCCTAAACATGCCATTGGAAGATACCCACCCTCTCAAGGACATCGGACCCTCTCCCTCATTGGCAGCATGTTTCCCTGACCCCTCCCTGACATGGACCGCTGTCATTGGAGTATTGGGGCCCTCCCAATGGGTTTCCCTTATTGAACCCCGGCATGCCCCACTCATGTCCCACCCCTTCAGACCCTTCCCTTCATAGCCCTGCAACATGACCCTCCCCTCGAGGCCCCATCCTCATTCAGTCCCTACCCCATTCAGGCCCCCTTGGCAATGTCCCCAGCACATTGGCAGTGCCCCCCCTAGAGCTCTCACAGACCTAGCCTCTCCTGTCCAGTTCCCATGGCACCGGCCTCTCTTGGGCTGGGCCCCGCTCCCTCTCTCAAGTCACCGTGGCCCCTTACAACCTCTGCTCCCTCTCTCGAATTTCTCACAGACCCAGTTCACGGCCCCAGTTTCCTTTCTTGAGCCCCCCAGGGCCCCCACTGCTCCAGCCTCTCACTTGCCTGTGAGTTAAAATAAAAATATTTCCAGCTCGTCAAATCAGTGGCCGGCTTCTCAGTTCATTGGCTGCAAATAAGCTGACTCGTGGACTATCACTATCGAGCAAAGTGATTCAACTGCCTTCAATTGGTCAAGCTGGAAGGACAGCTTTTAAAAAAAATTAAAACGGCCAGACCCTGATGAGGGGGTTCTGCAGAATCCAGTTAGGAGAACCCTGAATTTGATCGTGTCTGATCTGTACCTCGATTCCATTTACTTGCCTTTGTTTTATCTGCTTGGTGGAAATAGTATGAGTTCATGTCCGATCTCCACATTGGAAATAACCAGTCAATACTAACTCTGTGTGTTTTCACACAAGAACGATCATTTTGATAAAGAATTAGAAAGCACTCAGTACTATTCAAACAATCCCTCTACATCACTGCAATGTGTTCAGGAAAGGAAGAGGGTAGACTGGGGGTGAAACTGGACCCAAAATGACAAACAATTAAGCACAATAACAGCACTTAGGGTGTTGTATTAACAAAATTAGCTGTTCTTTTTTAGTTTATTAATTTATTGTAGATCAGGCAGATATATATTTTTCCCTGGAATCAACATAGAAATCAGAACACAATTTTTTGTGAAGTGAAAACAAGGTTGAAGATGAATTTTATTTTAATTAC
Source organism: Mustelus asterias (assembly GCF_964213995.1). NCBI lineage: Eukaryota > Metazoa > Chordata > Chondrichthyes > Carcharhiniformes > Triakidae > Mustelus > Mustelus asterias. The sequence continues at coordinate 37,731,202 of NC_135818.1, forward strand.
CGTTCCCACTTGTAATTTGGGAAATAAGGTTTCTTTCATGTGTGAAATAGGAACTGCAAACTTAGGAAATGCTGGTGTCCATAACAACTTTGTTGCATCTTTGTGAATCTGCATCTGTTCAAACCAAATATAAAATTAATTACATTTCCATGCAACAAAAGCTACTAAAACAAGATAATCGTACAAAAATTGTCAATGATGTCAAGATGTATCAAGATAGTGAAAATTCTTTCCTTTCAGAGGATTTCACAATAAAATTCATTGTTCAAAACACAATGATGCGAATACTCATTCTCCTCCAACCAGATCTACAGCTTTTCCCACATCTCTCACCTAACTCCCTCACCGGGTCATCTGCTTTCACACCCGTTTTGTGCTACCTTGGTCAGCTTCCCATCAGCTCTTGATCTGAGCCATAATATACCTGCTCCCGGTGCTCACTGATACTATGAGTGATCCCTTACCCATTCATACCATAAAGCTGTTCTTGAAAATACCCTCCTGAAAATGTTGAGAATCTTCCCTCTTCTCAATCAGGCCATATTCGACCTATTCATCTCATCAACTACAATCCTAAATCTAATCGTGATTTTCTCTCCAAAATCTTCAAATACTCATCAGGCACCTTTGTGGCGAGACACCCACGCTGTCTCTGAAGAGGAAGGCCCACCATATCTTCTGCATATCAGGCAGTTAAGTGGACAGTGGTGGGCCCTCCTCCAAACTGAGGACCCTGGAAGAGGACTTGCTGTTCGCTAAGACCTGTGGCCGATCAGAGACCAGCAAACATTGCACTTGGCAGCATCACAGAGGAGGCCGTGAATACTGCTGGAACAGCGCCTCTCAAAGTCCCAGGATCACTGGTCAACCAAGAAAAAGTTAAGTGCTGTTAAAGGTGGATCTCTTGGAATAGATTCATAAGGAGAGGGGGACAATGGAGATTGGCAACAAGGGCAGGCTGGTAACTGTCAGTGGCCATTTCTCTGCCCGATGTCCATCCTCCTCTTTCTCTTCCTTCATCTCTTCAATTGCTTCCCAAATACCTGGTGACAAGTCTGTGGTTTCATTATGGCAACCGAGGCTTTACCTGATGCAAATTTTTCAAAGGCATTTTGGCCTTTTGGCTAAGATGAAGTGTCAGATCAAGCCTGGGATGGGGTGCAATGCCTCATCCTGTCAGCTTGGATCTTGTTTGATCAAACCCAAGATGGGGTGCAGTGTCTTATCTTGTTAGCTTGGATCTTGTTTGTCCCTCACGTGGAGACCATGAATTGGATTCAATTTGAATTTGGTTTTTTGGATGAACATTGACAAAGGGAAGGCTAAGGTATTGAAGGTGTCAAATTGACATAGGGAAGGACAATGTACTGGAGGTTATGGCAGCCTTAAAAGTGGATAAATCTCTAGGTCCAGATGAATTGTGCCCTAGGTTACTGTGGGAGGCAAGGGAGGGGATTGCAGGGGCTCTGACCCAAATTTTCAATTCCTCTCTGGCCATGGGGGAGGTACCAGATGACTGGAGAACAGCTAATGTGTTTCTGCTATTTAGGAAGGGTTGTAGAGATAAACCAGGGAACTACAGACCAGTGAGTCTCACATCAATGGTAGGGAAACTATTGGAGAAATTTCTGAAGGAGAGCATCTATCTCCACTTAGAGAGCCAAAGCCTGATCATGGATGGTCCACATGGCTTTGTCAGAGGGAGGTCACGCCCAGCAAATTTGATTGAAGTTTTTGAGGAGGTGACCAGGTGTGTTGACGAGGGTAGTGCAGTCGATGTAGTTTATATGGATTTCAGCAAAACTTTTGACAAGGTCCCACATGGGATACAGGATAATTTGATAAAGTGGATTCAAAATTGGCTCAGTTGTAGGAAACAGACGGTGATGGTAGACAACTGCTTTAGTGACTGGAAGCCAGTGTCCAGTGGCATACGACAGGGATCTTTTATTCATCATTTATATAAATGACATAGATGACTATGTGGGGGTAGGATTAGTAAGTTTTCAGATGACACAAAGATTGGCTGGGTGGTTAACAGTGATGCGGAGTGTCTTGGGCTACAAGAAGACATCGGCGGAATGGTCAAATTGGCAGATAAGTGGCAGATGGAATTTAATCCTGAAAAGTAAAAGGTGACACACTCTGGAAGGAGTAATTTGACAAGGAAGTACTCAATGAATGGTAGAGCACTAGGAAGTTCTGTGCAACAAAGGGACCTTGGCGTGTTTGTCCACAGATCTCTGAAGGCGGAAGAGCATGTTAGTAGAGTGCTGAAAAGGGCATATATGGGACACTTGCCTTTATCAATCGAGGCATAGATTACAAAAGCAGTGAAGTCATGTTGGAGTTACGTAGAACTTTGGTGAGGCCAGAGCTAGAACACTGTGTGCAGTTCTGGTCACTGCATTATGGGAAAGCTGTGATTGCACTGGAGGGGGTGCAGAGGAGATTCACCAGGATGATGCCTCGGATGGAACATTTAAGTTGTGAAGAGAGGTTGGGCAGGCATGGGTTGTTTTCGTTGGAGTACACAAGACTGAGGAGCGATCCGATTGACTGTACAAGATTATGAGAGTAGTAAGAAGTCTCACAACACCAGGTTAAAGTCCAACAGGTTTATTTGGTAGCAAATACCATAAGCTTTCGGAGCTTGCTGCTCCTTCGTCAGATGGAGTGGTCTCTGTTCTCCAACAGTGCACAGACACAGAAATCAAGTTACAGAATACTAATTAGAATGCAAATCTCTACAGCCAGCCAGGTCTTAAAAGGTACAGATAATGTGGTTGGAGGGAACATTAAACACAGGTTAAAGAGATGTGTATTGTTCCAGACAGAACAGCTGGTGAGATTATGCAAGACCAGGGGCAAGCTGTGGGGGTTACTGATAATGTGACATAAATCCAACATCCCGGTTTAGGCCGTCCTCTACAAAGATTATGAGAGACATAGACAGAGTGGATAAAGAGCAGCTGTTCCCCTTAATTGAAGGGTCAGTCACAAGGGGATGTAGGTTCAAGATAAGGGGCAGGAGGTTTGGGGGGAATGTAAGGAAACATTTTTTTACCCAGAGGTTGGTGACGGTCTGGAATGCGCTGCCTGGGAGGGTGGTGGAGGCAGGGTGCCTCACATTCTTTAAAATGGATAAGCGCTTGGCACATCATAACATTGAGGGCTATGGGCCAAGTAGATTGCTGGTAGATTGGATTAGGTGAAAGTTCAGATGTGTCTTTTGTGTCGATGCGGACTTGAAGGGCCGAAGGGCCTCTTCTACACTGAATGATTCAATGAATAAAAATTTGAAAAAAAAGACCATGATGAATTCTGACACAAGATTGGGAGAATAATACAGATCTCTTCCTGGTCCAGGCAATGGAAGTGTTGCTTCAGTGCCACAGCAGTCTGCTTGATGATATTTCATGTGGCTGTCCATATGCTGCCCACATGTGCTTGAGTTGCACATTAGACTCATGAGCCGAATGGTCAACCCTTGCCATCCAGCAGTCTTCATTTGATTTGGAATGTTGAATCAAATACTAATGATACTGCAAAGTCACACAAAACAGAGACATCATGACTGCTGCTAGAAGACCAAGCATTCAACCGTGTAATATTTGGAGCATGGTGGCATACCAGCTACACATTGAAGCAGTGGAACCCTTTGTGGTTTTACACATCTGCTATAGTTATGGTGCCCACAATGTCACATGCGTGCATTCAACGGCACCCTGCACCATGGGGAAGCCGACCATCCTGGTAAAGTCCACCTAGTTCTCTCTAGTCAAGATTTCAGGATTACAAAAAAATTCAGGATCACAATCCCTTGACAACCATTCACAATAGCATCCTTGCCCTGCTCTGAGGTTACAAGTCTGCCTGCAACTGGTGGCAGATTTCTGTAAGCAACTCCCTTGTAAAATGGAAATGGCGCACAAGTGTTCCTTGCTGAGACTGAGGTTAAAGAATTGCTAGTTACAGACTTTGGCCTTCTGCAGAGGGCCCTTCACCCACTCCTCCACCTCCCTTTTCAAGCAGCTTTGTGTTGCTTCTGCTCAATCTCCATGAAATGCAGGGGTGGGAGCATGGTGGGCGCCAGGGCCACTGGGGGGAACTGGTGCGGGTTTGAAGTCAGCTGAGGCAGTACCCTGAAGGCTGCTCAGAGTTCCAAAGGAGGCACAGGGAGGTGTCCAAATATAAGCTATAATTATGGCATCAGCAGACACTCAACACATCAGGCAGGAGGACAATGAAGGTGGGAACTCTGTCCCCCATTTCATGGATGAGTACATGCACACTCTTGTGTAGGCAGTGAGTGCAGGCAGGACATCCTGATGCCGAGGGATGACAAGAAGAGGCCAGCCCACAAAACGGAGAAGGCCTGAGCTGAGGTGGCAGCCCAAATCAGCAGGCACTTCATTTTTTTAATCATCCGTGGGACATGGGCATTGCTGGCTGGCCAGCATTTATTGCCCATCCTGAGTTGTCCTTGAAACTGAGTGACTTTTCACAGGGTAGTTGAGAGTCAACCACATTGCTGTGGCTCTGTAGTCACATGTAGGCCAGACCAGGTAAGGACGACAGATTTTCTTCCCTAAAGGACATTAGTGAATCAGATGGGTTTTTCCGACAATCAGCAATGGTTTCATGGTCATCAGTAGATTCTTAATTCTAGGTTTTTATTTATTGAATTCAAATTTCACCATCTGCCGTGGCAGAATTCAAACACAGATCCCCTGGACATTAGCTGAGCTTCTGGATTAATAGCCTAGCGATAATATCACTAAACCATCGCCTCCCCATATTGTAATGCATCTGGATTCAGAGCTGAAAAAGGTTTAATAATCTTCTGCACTAGGCAGTGGGGGTGCAGATTTGGTATAGTATTATATGGAGAAGTCTTGATAGATGGCCATCATTCATGGTGCTCAGGAATGTAAGGTGCAGAGTGACAGAAGGCACACAGGCCTGGGCCTGTTGGGGCTGGAAGAACTGACTGGGTACAAAGATGATGGGAATTTGAACCTGGTTCCTGGGGGTAAAGGGGCTGATATGGTGTTGCAAATAGAGGGTGGACTAATGAATGGATCCTTGTCTGTACACGAGAAGCCATAATGCCGCTGATGCACAAGAACTGGTGGTGGGGTGGGCAAATTACTCATCCTGAGCAAATGTGAGATGGACACCCTCAAGCTCAAGTGCATACAACCACCAAGGTCATCAGGTCACAAAGAGACAGGTGTATCAAAAGAAGGTATGGATCCAGTGGACAGATGCAAGACAGGTGGACACTAGAAACAATGCAAGATTCTCTCATCTCAAAAGATAGGTTTCAGGCAAGAGTTCCAAATGATTCAGCAATGATGATGCCACCATGATGCTGCTGTACAAAGTCTCACCAGGCCGCCTGGCATGCACATGCACAATGTGATGATTGATGCCACTAACATATTGTCTTCCTCCCTCAGATGCGCTATCCTCCAGAGGCACCTGGATAACCCGTGGACTCTCTAATAACATCGTCGGAGGACCCACACACAGTTTTACCCACGTCACACTCTCTCTCACTAGCAGGCGCCAATTCAGATATAAGCACATTGGTAGGCTTTAGGTCACCGGTCAGATGGTTGTGCACTTTAGGCAGGACACAGCACATTTACATGAAGAGCTGGCAGAGGCAGAGAGTGCCCAAGGTGCCAGCTGTCAGCGGAGTGCTGGAGACCAGGACAAAGCTGAATCTGAGGCAGGTGATGAGATTCAGGAGTTGTCCATCAGGCAGCAGATGCTGGATGTCCAGTGGGACGCACAGGAAGATGTGACAGAGATCTCTGAGAGTCTGCATACCATGGTCTCTATCATGCAGGAGTCCATGAGGAGCTTGAGCACTGCGCTGACATTGAGCACCAAGTGCATAACCTCTACCATTGAGAGAGTGGCATTTCTCATGGAGAGGCAGCTCCAAGAGCAGAATCAGGAGTTCCAGAAGTCACGCTCAAACCTGCAAGCCCACACACTAGCTGTGACATCAGGAGATTTTCGCAGTTAACTTCATTGCCGTGTCAATATAAGCCTACTTGTGACACTAATAAATAAACTTTAAACTTTTTCACTACCAATGTGAGAGATGGATGAGGGACCTAATCACTCTGCTAAGTGAACGTCCATCAGTGGTGAGCAGGGAGGTCCAGATGTGTCTCATATTGGCAGACAAGTTGCTTATCATCTCTGAGGGCTCCCAAAGTACTCCAGATGAGGACAGCAACTCCTCTGCCCCTCTGACAGTGACTATGGTATCTTTTGATGCCACAACAACTGAGGAGTGCCAGCCATGTCATTGATCGTACCCTCCCTGGCAGAGCCTGCTCTAGCCCCATCATGTGGAGATGCCGGCGTTGGACTGGGGTAAACACAGTAAGAAGTTTAACAACACCAGGTTAAAGTCCAACAGGTTTATTTGGTAGCAAAAGCCACAAGCTTTCGGAGCCTTAAGCTCCTTCTTCAGGTGAGTGGGAGTTCTGTTCACAAACGGGGCATATAAAGACACAAACTCAATTTACAGAATCATGGTTGGAATGCGAATACTTACAGCTAATCAAGTCTTAAAGATACAAACAATGTGAGTGGAGAGAGTGAGTGGAGAGAGATGCTCTCTCCACTCACATTGTTTGTACCTTTAAGACTTGATTAGCTGTAAGTATTCGCATTCCAACCATGATTCTGTAAATTGAGTTTGTGTCTTAATATGCCCTGTTTGTGAACAGAATTCCCACTCACCTGAGGAAGGGGCTTAAGGCTCCGAAAGCTTGTGGCTTTTGCTACCAAATAAACCTGTTGGACTTTAACCTGGTGTTGTTAAACTTCTTACTGTGCTAGCCCCATCAGCCAGAGGATGACTGCCAAGATCATTAGGGCTGACACGACAGCATTGTCACTTATCTGCCTTTAATGCTGCTGCCAGCATGTCTGGTGGGGGCAACAAATCGTAGCACTCGCAAGCTTACATCATTTGCCTCAGATTCAGCTTGGGCACTCTCTTCCTCTGCCAGCTCTTCATGCGAATGTACCATGCTCTGCCCAAAGGCACCATGAGCACAGGATGGTGTTATCACGGGTGATATTCTTGGCATTTCATCTGTGTTATGTATTGTTTTTGTGTGACAATAGCTACCCCATTATATTATATTCCTTGTTTGCAATTCTGGTAAAGATATAGACCAAGATTTTATTTCAGTACCATGAGTGTACTTCATGTTTTCCATAGGAGAAAGCTTCATCAGTGCCTTATGCAGCAGTAGCAACAAACTTTATTATAGAGGTTGCAGGGTGACATTAGGGACATGGGATTGCCTCCTCAGAAATGTGTGTCAAGGAGATGGAGCCCTTGTATTGAGATCAAAGCTATGTCTTGGTAGCCTAGTTAAAGGTGCGTTGAATCCAGGCATCCTTGGTGTCCCTGCCTCTTTGAATGTTCCTTAACTCTGCTTCCAAGTCTTCCCTGTGCCTGCCCAGGTTCCTCATCAGATCCATAGTGGGATCTGAGGTCTATGGAGTTGCCTCATTAACCTCATTATCCAGTGGGTCCCCCCTTCCCAGTGTCAGATTATGCAGAGCACAGCACACGACGACAATAAGTGACACATGCTCTGAAGGATATTACATGTGCACCCCCAGATCGGTCCTGACAGTGGAACCTCATCTTCAGTAGCCTAATGGTCCTCTCAACCACCACCCCTGTGGAAGCATTAACCCTATTGCATCTCTCCTCTGCTTCTGTCCTTGGGTACTGGAGTGACGTCATGAGCCACGTTTTCAGGAGATATCCTTTGTCACCCAGAAGACAACCATCCAGCCAAGCTGGAGCCATGAACAGCCTTGGCACATGGGAGTCCATCATGGGAGCTGCCAGGGTACCTGACAGAGGTTGTGGTCACGTTCTATCTATATGTTCATGGAGTGGTAACGCTTTCTATTCATAAAAGCACCAGCTGACCTGCTGGCACCTTGAATGCCACATGAGTGCAGTCTATGGCACCCTAGATGTGATGGAACCCAGCAATAGTTGCAAAGCCTCTAGCTCGCTCAGCCTGGCTGGTTTTGTCCATCCAGTAATGAATGAATGTGCAGACCAATCTGAACAGTGTGTCAATGACAAACTTGGTGCAACTGTGGACAGCTAATTGGGACACACCACACAAATCCCCCATTGACCCCTCAGAAAGATACGATGCAAATAAATTGAGGGATACTGTGACCTTCAGAGGCACTGGCATTGGGTGCCCACACAGAGTTGGAGGCTATCTCCAGCCCAATCATCTGGCAAATTGATGTCCCAGTGTCCCTAAAGAGGTGGAGCCTCCTGTGGCACAGGATCTCCGCCATGTTGAGGTAACTGGATCATTGCCTGTACATTCTGTTATCAGTATAGTGGCTTCTTCTGCAATCCCTTCCGCTTTGCTCTCCCTGCTAGCCCTGTATCCCTTGTGCCTCATACACCTCTCCTCTCACAGGTCTCCCTCTGTGACGCTGCCTGGGGACACCTGGCCTCCTTTCCATTCTGTCCCTCTCATCCTCCTCAGAGGAGTTCCCCTGGGCAGAGTTCATAATCCCCATCTACTGAAGTGCAGATAGCATTGCCCTGTTCACTGGAGGCAGCACTTGATAGAAATGCTCCAAGAGAGTAATCAAAACAAAAGAGTCCCCAAAACAAAGCTAACAAAGCAAATACTTCAGAAGAAGGATAAGTTATGAACTCTCAGCAATAAAGCAGCAGCAAACCCTCACCTGAACTCCTAACTCACACAGCCAATGCCACTTTGGGCAGGCCTGATAATTATATTAAAATGTTTTGAAATGGAGTTCCTGTCATTGCATGTTGGGAGGGGACAATTGAGTGGGGAAATGCCACCAGCCTAAAAGCCTTTTTGGAACTCCCTCTTGATACTCTGCCCCCTGCCATTCCAGCCCACTGAAACTGAGGGTGGAAAATCACCCTCCCCTCCATATAAGGCCATTCAGAGGAGCTGACATGAGCACAAATCCCCTTGATGGCATCAGTCAATCCAAATCCAAACCAATTCACCACAAATATGAAACACAAATACAGCCAGAACAGCAAGCAGACACATCACCATCACTTAATGCAGAATCTAAGCAACTCATCTCCAAAAAGGCTGTGTGGGCCCTGGAGTGATGGGAGTTTCCTACACAGTGAGAGGAGTCTCACCTGTTGCTGTGGCACTAATGGTAGAGGAGTGGAGGAAAGGCTGCCCTATCAGAGATACTCCCCAGTGGCAGTAGCAGCTGCTCATCAGCCAACTTGAGGCCCATTCGGCCCTCTCTGCTTTCCTCCCTGTGATTCCGGGTGCCTTGTCCCCCTTACACCTTGGATCTGGGCACCTGAGCTCCGAGATGAGGAGATTGAATTCAGGTTAAAACACATTAGTGAGCTGCTTGGTTTGTCTCTCCATGACGGCCGCCAGTCTCTCAGTGCAGGAAGCCATAGGTTCTGAAGAGTGTGAAGTCTGATTATTCCTGCACATTTCTGAAATTTGATTACATATTCGATCCTTTATCCCTCCTTGACTGTTTTGGGGGCTTAAAGAACGTACCCATCAGTGTGTTTGTCCCTTTTGTGTTATTTACTTCTTTCCATATGGCTTCATTTGATGATCCTTCCAGGATATCATCCCTCTTCACTGCTATAATTGATTCCTTGATCAATATTGCCACCCCCCGCCTACTTTTATCCCCCTCTGTATTTCATCTGAATACACCGCAACAAGAATGTTAAGCTGCCAATCCTGCCCATCTTTCAGCCATGTCTCAGTCAGAGCTATGAACTGAATGTCCATTCCCTGCTATTCACACAGCTGCCTTGTTAAACTCAATGTACAGTCCATCGAACTTTACTCTGAAATTCAAATACACGGCTTTGTACTCCAAACACTGCTCAAATATCAGCTTAACATCAGAACACATCATATTTTCCACATCCGGTAGCTTTTGTGTCCTTTTCAAGCTCAACCTAACAAACTCTCACCCTTCACTTAACACTGCACACTGCTAGGTTCTTAGTGATGTAAAACAATGATACACAGTCCACTGACTGTCATAACACAAACAGAAATTGGTGAACCAATTTTCACTCATTGTAAAATGCATCAATCGACTAAAAACGATGAAAATGATTGGCAGAATACAATTACAGACACTGAAATAGCAAGAGTTATTTCAATATTTAAAGCCTTCAATGTTGACCAACTAAATACTAAAACAAAGTGGCTTTAAATATTTCTTCTAAACAGATACTAATGATAATCTGTTAATTTTCAATTTACATATTCAAATTTTATAGCTATTTAAAAAGGGTCAAAATGACAGTGACAGTAATGCTTGATCAGTACTCATCCATCAACTTACAACATTCACTCTCTCCTCCATTGATGCGCAGTGGCAGCAGTGTATTATACACATGATGCACTTCAGCAACACACTAAGACGCCTTCAACATCACCTTCCAAACCCTGCTACCGAGAAGAACAAGAGCAGCCAAGATACATGACATCCTGACTTAGAACTATATCACTGTTCCTTCATTATCACCAGGTCAAAATAATGAAACTCCCCTCCAAACAGCACTGTGGGCGTATCTGCACCAGAAAGAATGCAGTGGTTCCAGTAGGCAGCTCAACACAACACAAAGAAGTCTCCACTGTTGTTAAAGCGCTCTATAGTTTCCTGCCAGAATTATTGTAAGAGATTAACAAATTCCTGGGCAAGAATTGTATGTATGACGTTCACTCATGGCAGGTGAGACCAGAACAGCTGCATTTCCTGGTTGCACCCAAGATCCTGGACAGAATTCCAATATTACATTGACTAGCCAATTAAGTGCTGACCAGTGTGAAACACATCAGAATAGGTTCTGTGAGGCCAGCCACAGCGGGAGCATGGTGAGTGCTGGGTCCAATGGCAACCTGGCAGGAAGTTTAAAGGCGGCTGCCCAAAACCACAGAAGACATCCAAGATATCAGATGGAGATCTGCATCATGGCAGCAGCACCCGGGAGACACTCCAGGTGGGAAAGCACTTCAGGTGGACAACAAGCCCCCACCCCCATTTCTCAGGCGACTGTCTTCACGTTTCTTCTGGAGGTGGTGACTGCCAGGAGGAACATCCTAATGCTGCGGGATAGCAAGAAGAAGCCGCCTCACCTCACCAAGAAGGCCTGGGAATAGATGGCAGCCGAGGTCAATGAGTGTGACCTAGTTCACCGCCACATGTCATCAATGCTGTAAAAAGGTTAAATGATCTTCTGTGCTCGGCAAGAGTGAGTACCGAGTTGGCAAGGATCCAGTGTGGAGAGTGTGGAAGGATGTCTGCCCTTAGTTGTGCTGATGGGTATAGGAATCAGAGTCTTAGAACACACCCATGTGTGTTAGGGCTGGAAGAGAAGATCAGAAGCCTTGGGTTCATCAAAGGGTCAGGAGTGCAAAGGTGTTAGAAATGTCCAAATGTTTTGTGGGGATAAAAGGAGGTAGGGACAGCATGGTATGGTGTTGGAGATGGAGGGTTGAGTACTGAAAGGAGATTTGCACTTACAGAAGAAATGGAGCCACAGCAATACAGAGTGACCTGCCACTGTTGATGGTGTGGGAAACCGGACTACTTTCACCAGCCCTGAGTCAGGAGCCCTGGAGTTTGAATGCGAGAGAGAATGAAGGTCCTCAGGTCACGAAGAGGTTGGAGCCTCTGAGGAAGACAAGGGTCCAGTTGGAAGAAGAAGTACAGGCAAAAAATAAAAAGAATATAGCATTGTCTCATCCCTTTAATGGCTTCTGAGAAACTGTGAGCAGTAATTCATCAATCAGTAAGCCACTGCGATGCCATTGACATCACTCGCACCCACCCACATTTCATGGACACGGACTATGTGATGAGTAATAGTAAAGACTGATTCTTTTCCTTCCTCAGATAAAACATCCTCCAGAGCCTTCCAGGAACCCGAAAACCCTCCATTCGCATCCTCTCTCCACACCAAGCACCAGCACAGATACTGGCATGTTGGTGGCCAATAGCCTGTCAGATCAGATGGTAGTGCAAAGTGATGAGGGCATATCATGGTCGCAAGAACAGTTGGTGGAGGCAGAGAGAGTAGCCAGGGCACTGGCAGTCAGAGGATTGCTGGAGACCAGGGCCATGCTGAGTCCAAGGCAGGTGATGAGCCTGGACACTGGAGGTCTGGCAGAGATCCCTGAGGGTCTGTGTCTCACGGTCTCAGTCATGGAGGAGTCCATGGGGAGGATGAGTGCTGCCCTGACCTTGAGCTGCAAGCACACAGCCTCCTCCATTGAGAGTGGTGACTCTTATGCAGAGGCAGCTTTAGGAACAGAATCAGGGGTTCCTGGGGTTGCAGTCAGACCCTGCAAACCCCCACACAGCCAATAACCTCAGGTCACTGCCAGTGCCAGAGATGGATGCAGCACCCAGTCTCTCTGCTCGGTGCCCATCCATCAATGATGACCAGAGAGGCACAGACATACCTCACACTGGCAGATAAACTGCCAGTCATTTCTGTGGGCTTCTCTTATGGCGCCCAAGACGATGGTGGCAGCTCCTCTGCCTCTCTACCAGTCACCGCACCATCCTCAGAGTCCGTGACGATTGAGGAGTTCCCAGTCATGTCACTGAATACATCCTCCCAGGCAGAGCCTGCTCAGACCCCGCTGGCAAGAGGATGATCACCAAGGTCATCGGGGCCAACAAGACATCACAGTCAGCAATCTGCCTCTAATGCCACTGCCAGCGAGGGGGAGCATTAAGAGATAGCACCAATGTAAGCTTTAGCCAATGTGAGCACAGCAATGGGTTTGCAGTGGTGTCTTTTGTTTCGTTTAATATCACATAGTTATCAGCTAAGGTTGCATATTTTGTTTCATTTCTTAAATGTCATTAAGAGAAATGGCTACTTTGTTGAGAAGCCCGGAGTGTCCTGTTTTCAATGGGTCTTTTTTGCCTCATCAGTGCCTGGTGAAAGATGGTTGGGGCAGCAAATTTTATTATTCAGGCAGTGATTTGACATTGGGTCCATGGCATGTTTTTGTGGGAAATGTTTGGGAAGGAGGTGGGACCCTTGGTCTCAGCCTTGGCAAACTGGCTGAAGGGACCCGGGATCATGGCCCCTCTGGTGTCCCTGCCTCCCTGAAGGTTCCTCATTTCTGGCTCCTCATCCTCACCATCTGCCTGCCAAGACTCTGTATCTGAGTCTTCATTGTATTCCTCCTCTCAGGGAAGTGCAACTGCCTCAGTGTCTTCCTGGTCCAGCGGTCCTCCCTTTGAAAGAGCAAGATTATGCAGAGCATAGCAGACAACAACGATGAGCAAAACTCACTCTGGTGGATATTGCAGGGTATACCAGAGTAGTGCAGGCATTGGAACCTCATTTGTTTTGCAGACTGTTTTCCTTTCCACCACCGTCCTTGTGGAGACATGACAGCGATTGTATCTCTCCTCTGCCTCAGTCCCCGGGTGCCACCTTGTCACCCAGCAAACATCTCTCAAGGCAAGCTGGAGCCATTAATATCCTTGACACTTGTGCGTGTCTCAGTATGTAGGTATTGTGGGAGCTGCCATAGTACTTTGCACAAACCTGTAGAATCTGGGTCCTGAGTTGGCACATGATTTGAACATTCAGGTTGTGATACCCCTTCCTATTGACCAGGGCACCTAACTGGCTGCCTGGCACCTTGCTGGCTACATAATTGCAATCAGTGGCACGCTGGATGCAGAAAAACCCTGCAATAGCTGCAATGTCTCTGTACCAGTCAGCCTGGCTGGCTTGGTGCATCCTGAAATGGATGAATGTGCTTACCCAACTGAACAGAGTGTCAGTCACCAGCTTGACTCAGCTATGCACAGCTGACTGCCCCAATCATCTGGCAAATGGACATGGTGGTTTCCCTTGAAAGCCTTCCATGACACTGGATCTCTGTCATGCCGAGGTTTTTGGATCACTGCCTGTACACCCTGGCACCTAGATAGTGGCATCTTCTGCGAGGCCATCCTCCTTGACTTCCCTGCTGACCCCGAACACTTAGTGCCTGTGTCCCTTCCCTGAGGTGATGCCTGCAGCCACCTGGCTTGCCTTCTCTTTGGCCTTTGTTTTCCTTCTCAGAGGAGGTGTTCTCTGCTAAGTACACAATACCCATCTGCGGAGATACTAATGTGGCTGACCCACAGACTGTGGGTGGCAAATGGTTGGAAATCGCAGAGAGATGTTACAAGACTGAAATGCCCTGAAAATTCCAAATGGTTTGCAGAAACCTCAAAAGAAAGCAGTGAAAATCTTCACAAAACTCTTGTATAAGCCCACACCAAACTATCAGTAACTCCTACCAACTCAGCTTGCTTTTGCTCCTGCTTTATTTTATCCCACCCTTGGATGACAAAAATGGATTGGCTGCCCACCCATGTTGCCCATGCGTCAACCTAAAAACCGCACAGGCAATGTAAAATCCAGGCTGATTGGTGGTTAAATCATTTAAATTGCCTTCTTGGTTGTCAGCAGGTGCACATCCAACTCACACTCATGACCGCCTATTAAAATATCACGCGACTGCACGAAGATGCCATGATGCATGCCTGATTCCTTATCGCGTTATTTTGTACCATATTCCAGGTCAGGCACGCATCTAAGTTTTGGTTGTTACATTCTGACCCTGAGAAACTTTGGTCCCAAAATATTTAATCATTTATCATTAATTATTACTTTCTTTCAGTTTATGAACAAGATATTCATCTTCAGCAACAGTTATGGAGCAACCAAAGCCTGTGGTTTAATTCAACAATATTTTTTCACAATAGCACAACAAAGATTGCTATATGAATTGCTTACCGATTCTCCAGTGAGCATCATTCTGGGTCTCTCCACATAATATTCTGCAATTCTTTGCCATTCCAAGAGAAACCCGGGTGAAACTGGTGGTAAGGTTCTGACACTACCCTGTACATTTTCCTGAGTCATCTCTGATATGGGAATTCCTTCATAAATAAGCCTGGAATTAGAAAAGTTCTAATTTTAAAAAGAAACAAGATTGTGAAGACATGTAGCACCACAGATTGCACAAATAATTATTTCACGAATTGCAAATGGGGAAATATAGCTTCTCTTGTATCAATGCAATTCCTCTCTTTGTGACAAAGAACAAAGGACAAAGAAAATTACAGCACCAACGATGCTGCCTGACTGAACTAAAACCACCTACCCTTCCGGGGACCATATCCCTCCATTCCCAACCTATTCATGTATTTGTCCAGATGCCCCTTAAAAGTCACTATCGTATCTGCTTCCACTACCTCCCTGGCTTTGCTATTACACAGCTTAATAAATTAATGCAGATTGTATTTACACCAAACTTTAGTAAATTTGAAATTTAGGCCCTACAAAGCTGAAGTCTGAAATATTAAAATTGCAATCTATAATTTGTTCAAAGAAATGATAAAAAAGGAAAGATCACCCAGCCTATTTCCTCAACAGATCATGTATAATTTGATATCCTACATACTCTACTTGTTCAATATTGTGAAGGAAGTTAAGACCATAAGACCATAAGACATAGGAGCGGAAGTAAGGCCATTCGGCCCATCGAGTCCACTCCACCATTCAATCATGGTTGATTTCAACTCCATTTACCCGCTCTCTCCCCATAGCCCTTAATTCCTCGAGAAATCAAGAATTTATCCATTTCTGTCTTGAAGACGCTCAACGTCTCGGCCTCCACAGCCCTCTGTGGCAATGAATTCCACAGACCCACCACTCTCTGGCTGAAGAAATTTCTCCTCATCTCTGTTCTAAAGTGACTCCCTTTTATTCTAAGGCTGTGCCCCCGCGTCCTAGTCTCCCCTGTTAATGGAAACAACTTCCCTACGTCCATCCTATCTAAGCCGTTCATTATCTTGTAAGTTTCTATCAGATCTCCCCTCAACCTCCTAAACTCCAATGAATACAATCCCACGATCCTCAGACGTTCATCGTATGTCAGGCCTACCATTCCTGGGATCATCCGTGTGAATCTCCGCTGGACCCGCTCCAGTGCCAGTATGTCCTTCCTGAGGTGTGGGGCCAAAAATTGCTCACAGTACTCCAAATGGGGCCTAACCAGTGCTTTATAAAGCCTAAGAAGTACATCCCTGCTTTTGTATTCCAAGCCTCTTGAGATAAATGACAACATTACATTTGCTTTCTTAATTACGGACTCAACCTGCAAGTTTACCTTTAGAGAATCCTGGACTAGGACTCCCAAGTCCCTTTGCACTTTAGCATTATGAATTTTGTCACCGTTTAGAAAATAGTCCATGCCTCTATTCTTTTTTCCAAAGTGCACGACCTCGCACTTGCCCACGTTGAATTTCATCAGCCACTTCTTGGACCACTCTCCTAAACTGTCTAAATCTTTCTGCAGCCTCCCCACCTCCTCAATACTACCTGCCCCTCCACCTATCTTTGTATCATCGGCAAACTTGGCCAGAATGCCCCCAGTCCCGTCATCTAGATCGTTAATAAATAAAGAGAACAGCTGTGGCCAAGTTAATAAATCAACGTGAAAAATAGAGATCTGTCAATTTCTCCCTGACCCACAAATTGAGCAAAAGTCTAGAATATATCTGAAGTTTCCATTATTCAGTTTTGACCAGTTGGATTCTGCTGAAAACATCTCATAGTCCAAGAGCGTAGAAAGCACACTGTTCCAAAAAGCAGTACACATCTGTGCAATTCTTATAAGCAGCAAACTCAACCTTAACTAACTCCATTATAATCACTATGACATTCCTGAAATAAAGGAATGGCCTAATATGTTGTAGAGAAATTGCTTGAGAATATTTCAATGTTCATCTCAAGAGTACATTAGCAGTGAGGTAAAACGGATGGGCAAGGAGGTTGAAGAAAAATCATAAGTCCTAATTCTGTGGGAATTCTAACTAAATGATTTGATAAAATTGCCTACAAAACAGGTTGGCACGGCCAGGATGCCGGGGGCACTAACCAGCCATGTCCTGACCGTCCAGGGGCTCCAATGGTCATCACGTCTGTTTTCCATTTGTGGAGACCAGTAATGATTCCTGCCAGCTTCATGTTGTGCCAGCAGATGGGAGAATTGAGGCGGTTGGGTGAAATCGGTTGAAAGCCGATTCTGCATATTTAAATTAGGAGGGGGCAATCTTTTGAAAAAAATTCTTAGTCCAGAATGAGTATGAAAATGGGAGAGTTTCTGTTTTTTGGCCGAGTCCAAATCTGCAATTTTATGCACTTAGAGCAGGAAAAAATGTCAAAACCCGTTTCTTGTTTGGAGGGGAAGGGGAGGAGCTTAAATTGCCAGAACGCTGGCCTAGACCAGCAGAGAGCACCATTACGCATGTGCAGGTCTCTCTGCTCTGAGCAGCAGAGACCTCTCACACACCTCTGCTGTTTTTACAAGGCCTCTATGGCCTAAAGCAGGCCACGGACTCAGTCCTCCTCCTTCCTCCCACCGATCACAATGCAGAGTGGCCTGCCCTGGTCTACCCTCACACCACCAAGTAGGCCACACACCCTCAGGTCCTGCCCCTTTGGCACTGCCTGTTGCCCAGTGGGCAGTGCCAGGGTGCCTGGTGGGCAGTCCCAGTGTGCTAAGCAGGCACTGCCCAAAGGGTACTCTCCCCTGGCCCCTGACCTCCTTGGGGAGCCTCAATGACCTCCGGTTCTACTGGCGAGGCCATCACGTTTGGTCCTCGTTGCTGGGGACCAGCTGTCATTCTCGCCAGAAAGAACCTCTACCGGCAAGACAATAGAGGCAAGTGAGCACAGATGGTTGAGTTCCGGACTCGCTTATTTCATTAAAATTAGGTTTTAAATATATTTAAATAATTTATTCAGCCTCGCACCGGAAATGGGCACGAGGCTGACTGCGCCAGATATCTGGTGCCGGTAAAATCACGAAAAATTGGGCGCAAACCTGATTTCCCAGCTCTCCCACGACTTTACCGGCTCGCCCTGCCCATCAGAATCCTGCCCCAGGGGCTTTGCTGCAGTGCTGGGAAAGGTTCAAAAAATTCACACTGATCATTGTCAGGGAATGCATCTTTCAATTATCTCTTCTTCCCACCATGCATATTGTCACATATTATTTGGAAAATAAGAATCTAAGTGTGAAGAAAGGGACCTGGGTGCGTAAATGCAAAAATCACTAAAAGTAGAGAAAAAACTTAATAAGGCCACAAAATGGCAAGGCAAGTGCTTGGGTTTATTTTGAGAGGGATAGGAATGACAAGATTAACGGTTACATAAGAACATAAGAACATAAGAAATAGGAGCAGGAGTAGGCCATCTAGCCCCTCGAGCCTGCCCCGCCATTCAATAAGATCATGGCTGATCTGACGTGGATCAGTTCCACTTACCCGCCTGATCCCCATAACCCTTAATTCCCTTACCGATCAGGAATCCATCCATCCGCGCTTTAAACATATTCAGCGTGGTAGCCTCCACCACCTCAGTGGGCAGAGAATTCCAGAGATTCACCACCCTCTGGGAGAAGAAGTTCCTCCTCAACTCTGTCTTAAACCGACCCCCCTTTATTTTGAGGCTGTGTTCTCTAGTTTTAACTTCCTTACTAAGTGGAAAGAATCTCTCCGCCTCCACCCTATCCAGCCCCCGCATTATCTTATAAGTCTCCATAAGATCCCCCCTCATCCTTCTAAACTCCAACGAGTACAAACCCAATCTCCTCAGCCTCTCCTCATAATCCAAACCCCTCATCTCCGGTATCAACCTGGTGAACCTTCTCTGCACTCCCTCCAATGCCAATATTAAACTTATAGCAAACCTATATTAAACTACACTTGGAAAAGTGTTCCAGTCATCAAAGGATGTAGAAGTACTGGTGAGAATGCAAAAAATGATGATAGCAAAAATGCAATGCTACACTTATCAAGTAATTATGGATAGGCTGGGTCTCTTTTCTCTTGAAAATAGGCATCGAGTGCAGAATTTTCCCATCCCGCCTACCACGGGAATCGTAGAGGGCGGGGCACGGACCATGCAAAAGTCTGTTGACTTCGGGCGGGATTTTCCAATGTTGCAGCAAGCGCAGCCGGAAAACCCCGCCCAGAGAATGTGCTTCCACTGATTGGGAAGAGAAAATCTAGAGGCTGTCAATAATAATACGTACAAAATCAGAAAGAGAATTCAGAGAGCGGTGGAAATGTGGAAATCGTCACTACAGGGAGTGATTGAGGCAGACAGAGGTATTCAAGGTGAGGCTGAATAAGTATACGAGGAAGCATGATATAGTGAGTTATGCTGATAGAGTTATGTGGGGAGGGATGGAATGTGACTTAAGTGGAATATAAAGCATGGACTGGTTGGAAAAAAATAGCCTTTGCTGTGCCGTATATTCTATAGAATTCTAAGTAAAGTATACTGAGTTACCACTTGGTGAGGTTCAGATTCATGTAGTTCAAACAATTATGCAAAATACAGAATACACCATTTTTCATGGCTCGTTTTACTAGGCTCAAATAACAAGTCTTATGAAATGTTTCTTCAGCATTTCAGACTTCCTAAGCCTTATGCAAAAACTGTGGCTTTCTGCTTCAAAGCCTAACGGCCCCCTCAGCCTGCTTATTTGGAAAAGCTCTTTACCTGCTGCCCTTTTTTATCTTGCACTTGAGAAAAAAACTGAGATCAAAAGGCTTTCAAACATTATAGGTATAAGGTGTTCTTCAATTACATCGATAAGGAATCAAATTGCGTGTTATCTCTGCGGGTTAAAAGCTTGCTTTTAACATAACCATTCATCTAGATGTCTTTTTTTAATTTGAGTGTATACACTTTCCTTATATTTCTTAGAAAGTAGCCCTTACTGCTAAACCTTTTCTATCATCGCTCTGTTGAGTGTTGTGGCTCAATACCACTGCCACCTCCCTCCTGATCGCATGCAAGACTTTTATGAAATCTTCTCTCATTGATACTGTCAAGGAACTGCCAAACAGCAACAGTAACATGAATTTTAAAAGGCCTAAAAGGTAGAAATCTGCCTAGCAATAGGAGCAAGAATTTAAAAAGGCCTGAAATCTAGAAATCTGCCTAGCAACAGTAGCAGCCAGCATTTCCGGGGCAGGCAAGTCTCCAAAATGATCAGGATATTTCCAAAGGCATGAGAGCGTCTAAAGATGATCAGGTGTGAATTGCTCTATGTGAAGAAACAGGTTACTTAGATGACTGCTATAGAAATGTTAAGCTCCCTAAGCAGGAACAGTTTTTATAAATAACTGGGTGATTCAGGACTATAGAAATGCTAAGCTCCACACAAAGAAATAATTCAGTTTGAAATAGTAAAAAGGGGATTCAGTATAACTGTTACCCCTCTCAGAAACAGACCGGCGAGACTACGCCTCACAGCCAGAAGCCAGTCCGGCACTCACAGCCATTTCACAGCCATTTCACAGCTGAGGGGTCATGTAACATCTTCACAGAGATGCTACAACATTGCATCTAAATCTTACAACCAAGGAATTATAGGAAAACCTTTGTAATGGCAGTTTAAATATCTTTGTTGGACTAGGAAAAGATGTTTCCCAGGCTCATCACTAGCCCTGTATTGTGTGGTTACTATAAGCTGGATTTGACTTGTAGATTTATTTAACTTGGCTGTTGTTTGGGAAAGTGAAATCGTATTGAGTTCATGGATCATAGATATATTTTGGAACAAGGAGTAATTTCTACATAAACTGTGTGTGTGTTTAGTTATGTGTCTTAGAGTATTTTCATCCTTGCTGTGTGTATTTTTCTTTTTTTTTAAGTTGATAAATATTCTTTAGTAATTTTTATATGACAACTGGATTGGTTCCTCACTGGAGTTTAATGTGACTCCTCACAATATTCCAGAAAAAAAACATACACCACCACGAACCAGTGTTTCAAGTTGGGATGCGCTCGCAGGTAACATCAATAGGGTTTGTGTCACTTCTCAGAGGGCTTCTCTCTTTTGCTGCATTTCACCCAAGAGTTTCTGAAGATCTTAATGACATTCTCTCCTTTTTTTCTGCTTCCTAGCAATGCTTTGCTTTCATCTTTGAGTTCCTCTGTAAGATATTCCAGGCTTTAGAAGTGCCACAGAAGTATCAAAACCTTCCTACAAAACTGGTGCTCCCTTTGCCTGCCGTTGTAATCTTCATCCATTCTTGGCATTCTGAAGGCTGCACCCCTAATTTCAAACCGCGCCCAGAGGTGAGCGCTGTGCCGCACTGAGTTGTGCTGCTGAATCAGAATTTGATATTTAATGAGTTGAGCACACCAATCAAAACAAGGTTAGCACCTGAGAGCCCCTTCCAATGCACCACACCAGCCTAAAATTGCCTTGTGAAATTTAGGGCTTGAATGTATACCAGACTACCTAGACCACAAGAATCCTTAGGGAACTGAGTGCTAAAAAAGGGAGGCTCTGGAGTTCATTCAAGAGTTGACATCTGCGAGTAGTACAATACTGGAAGGTATTTTGCAAAATGCTGTTAACGTTCACCCAGTAAGTACCAAAGCCATCAAAACAAATCACCACTTCAATCTTTTGACTTAGCTAATGGATGAGGGATATCCGTGAATGTAATATTCTTTGACATTTGAAAGGCACTTGATGAAGTACAAAGGCTGCAATTCTCCCAAATTGGAACGAAGTGCCCACGTCAGCGGGAAAACAAGCTCGCAGCATCTGTCAGGTGGGATTCAAATGAGGCCATCATGGGGAACCCAACAACCTGCACCATTGTTCAGAGACTGGGGCGCCATTTTTAAATCTCGATCTCTGCGCTCAGAGACAGGTTCCCCCTCTAGCCCAAAATAAGAAATGGTGACCCCCGCTCCGCTGACCAGGGGAGCACCACCAACCCCTCACCAAATAGGGGCATCCTTTTCCCACCACTCAAATAATGGGTCACTGCTCAGCGCCCCCCCACTCGCCCCCCCCCCCACCCCCACACAACGCAGGCATGATGGTGACCTGACCCCCTATCAGGCTCCTCCATCAGGCCCATCCTCAAGCCCCCCACTCAGTCTCCCTCCCCACTCAGGCCCTGCACTCAGGCTTGCAGAGCCCCTCATCCCCCAATCACTGGCCTCCCACCCTCCACTCCACCCACACCCCCGCCCCTGGCAGTCCCGATTTCCACAATTCGCCTCCCCCCACCCTTCCCAGATAGGCTGACCACTCCTCCCCCCACTACCCCAATGGCAAGCCTTGATCAGCCCTTCCCTCCCTCTGCCCATGATCTTGACTGCAGAGTGGCAGCGGGATCCCCCACCCATCTCCACCCAGAGGCCCCATCCGCAATAGGCCCCCATCCTCTGGCCCCACCTCCTTGGCATTGCCTGACGCCTGGTGGGCCAAGGTGCCCTCTGGGCATTGCCACTTTGCCCCTTGGGCAGTGCCGGGGTCTAGGCTGGCACTGCCAGCTGGCAAATACCCAGGGGGCACTCCCCTTACCCCTGACCTTCTGGGGGGGCCTTCATGACCCCCCCCCCTTCACTCCAGCAAGGTCAAGCTGCCAGCTCCCAGCTTTTTGTATGAGTGCAAAAATGGGCAACCATTGCAAAATCCCATTCCTGTGTTTTATGTCTGTAAAATAAACAAATCCTCTTATTTTACATTGTCTTGACTTGCTGTAGGATTGTCAATAGAGATTTGTACCATGCCAACTGAAGGGTTGGGGAAAATAAGCCACCACTTAAAAAGGGGAAAATCAGAAATCAAACCACCCTTTTGTTGCGGATGGGTAGCGAGAGGAAAAATGAGGATTGTTTAAATTAAGTCCCCCTCCTGTCCGTAACATTGAATTTAAACTCACCTTCTCTGTTGTATTTATCTGATCTAGTCCATGCACTGATTAATGTATCTGTATTCCAAATATGTCTATAATGACTGCTCCATTAATATATTGCTAAATTGCTTGTTTCCCAGGGTGTTAAATATATGTAAACTTAATCTGACCTTACTTTCAGAAAGATCTTAATGTGAGTTAAATAACATTCTTTCTACACTATATACTAAGACACACTGTGGCACAGGGAGAGAGGAGATAAATGTTGGCAAGACTACTGCCTCACAGCACCAGGGACCCGGGTTAAATTCCAGCCTTGGGTGGCTGTCTGTCTGGGGTTTGCACATTCTCCTTGTGTCTGCATGTGTTTCCTCTGAGTGCTCCGGTTTCCTCCCACAGTTCAAAGATGTGCGGGTTAGGTTGATTAACCATGTTAAATTGCCCCTTAGGCTGCGATTTTACCATCGCGTTGCATCCATTTTCAGGCGCGTAAAGTGGGGCATAAAGCGATTAGCGCGATTGGCGCCGGTTTTCACAACCCCCGCCATTTTACGAGCGCCGGATTTCCAGTGCGGTCAGCCTCTCGTCGGAAATGGGCGAGAGGCAGGTTAATTTATTGAAATATATTTAAAGAAGCATTTACATGTCATTAGCGAGTCCGGCGCTCAATCGTCTGGGCTCACCTGCATTTATGACCTCGCCGGGAAAGGTTCTCGCTGGCGAGGAATAGACATGCTCCCCTTGAACGAGGAGCCATCGGCTCGGCCTCGCCTGTGGAACCGGAGGCCATTGAGGCCCCCCGGCTAGGCCGAGGGCAAGCGGAGGTTGCCTCTTTAGCAGTGCCGGACTGGCAATGCCACCCTGGCACCTGGGCAATGCCAGTCTGGCATCTGGACAATGCCCACCAGGCAGTACTGGGGCAGGGCTAATGTTGGGCAGGGCCAGTGGGGTGGGGCTAATGGAGGAGGGACCAGCTGGGGGCAGGGCTAATGAGGGTAGGGGGCCCGCTGTTACTATTCAGCGATTGGTGGGGGGAAGGAGGGAGAGGGGGCTTGCTGCCACTCTGCAGCGATTAGTGGGGAGAGGGAGGTGGTCCGCGATTGGCCTGAGCAGCAGGAGGTCAGCGGGAACTGCATCTTCGGCCACGGGCCCCCGCGATTGCAGTCGGGGAGGGGGTGGGGAGCTGCTTCAGGCTGCCTGCACTAGCAGGAGCCTGAGAGCTCTCTCTTTGTCTGTCAGACTCCTGCTACTGCTAATGCGCATGTGCGGCATCAGAGGCCTGCACATGCACACTACCTCCCTCTGCAGGCTTTCGGGCATGTTAAGCCCCGCCCACTGGCTTCTGCAGCGAGCAACAAACTTGCTCAAACTTTTGCAGGCAGAGTGCATATGGGGGGGGCCTAAAAACACGCCCAAAAGATGAATCTGAAACTCTCCCAGTTTCAAGTCCACCCAGCACTTAGACAAAAAGTGGTAAAATACCACCCTTAGTATCAGGGGGATTAGCAGGGTAAATATGTGGGGTTACAGGGATAGGGCATGGGTGAGATTATTGCTGGTGCACGCTCGATGGGGCCAAAAGACCTCCTTTTGTACTGTAGGGATTGTATGATTCACTGAAAAGAACAAAAAGATGTAAATGAGCGAAGGGTTGACATTTTTCCACTGCAAAGACATTATCAACAGCAATTTGTCCAATTTTATCTCTTAAGCACTGAGATTTCTTTTTGTGCATGTTGATGTATTTTATTTCATATAAAGCTTATTTAAGCTAAACAAATAGTAGAAGATGTTTCATTTTATCAGATGCTTTAAGTGGAAATTTAAATAAATTAAAGTAACCCAGTAGCTATTTATAGATTGTTCACATTCTATTTGTGCAGAATATAGGCTCAGAATTGTGCCTGATGCTGGTGGAATGGCCACTGGAAATTTGTCCGCCTTGCTTATTTGTTAATATCTGGTGAGCTGCAGAATATGGGGGAGGAAATCTGCATCCATCTCCGCTGGACGACTCATTTTTAAAACAGACTTCTCAGTCTCTCTAGCATATAGGAATCCTAGAATAGGCCTCCAGTTGTGCAGGATATTAGGGACTTCCATGAGGACATTGAAAACTGTCATTTACAGCTGAGGAGATTTCCAATAGTGTAACACTGTACTGGCACTCAGGACCATTGTCATTAAACAAAAATGCACTACTTGGTGTTACCTTGCTATCTTCTGTTGTTTCGAAGAAGAAAAGTCCTTATCTGAACAGATTTCATATCCCTCCTGCTGGATTGACTCTGGAAGTTTGCTACTGCCACGTCCTTTTCTGCTTGGAGTATGGTACAGCTTTGAAGCCAGTTGTAAATCAATGGGTAATACATGACTAGGCTCAGTAGTGCAAAGGTGGTGGATAGTCTGATATCCTTGATCTCTGCAACAGAAAATCCAAGTATAACAGAAATCAATTCTAATGGGTACATTTGATAAAAATGACATTATTGCATAAACTGCATAAACTTAGCAAAGTGGTCTTTTGTGGTTTTGGAAAACAAAACATATTTGTGCAAAAGTGTCATCTTCGAAAAGGTAAATTTTTCACATAAAACACATCCCAAAATTGTTGTAGCAAAGATAGATATCACCACATTTATCTTTGTCCAATGACACCTGCGTGTGAAGTTGAAGAAAATTTATTTTATTAAACATCCATCAGTTTAAAACAATTTAGTAAAAGAATGTCTCTTTAACTTTAGTAAGAAGTTTAACAACACCAGGTTAAAGTCCAACAGGTTTATTTGGTAGCAAAAGCCACACAAGCTTTCGAAGCTCTAAGCCCCTTCTTCAGGTGAGTGGGAATTCTGTTCACAAACAGAGTTTATAAAGACACAAACTCAATTTACTCCCACTCACCTGAAGAAGGGGCTTAGAGCTTCGAAAGCTTGTGTGGCTTTTGCTACCAAATAAACCTGTTGGACTTTAACCTGGTGTTGTTAAACTTCTTACTGTGTTTACCCCAGTCCAACGCCGGCATCTCCACATCTTTAACTTTACACAGCAAGAAAAAAATACTACTGGCATGTCTGATTCAGGCATTCTAGAGACGCAAAAATGTGTTCAGCAGCAACTCTAATTTAGTAAATAATGGCTTGTTCTTTATACATATGTCTGCATAAAGGGCAGGATGCTAGATATCAATGTAAAATTTACAGAGACAGAAACGATGTCTAAAGCTTTGCCTCTGGTATTTCCTTGGATTGACGCAACACAGGATTTCCTTCCTGCTCTTTGATGTCATTAACATGGAGCACCCTATGTGGTTTCATTGAACCAATAATGAGACCGCTACTTTAGACAGACTCATGGACATTTAAAAAGCTTTGAGACCACAGAAAACTCACCGCATTCCAAAAGACAAGAATTTTCTTTTGAAAAATAAGAATCTAGATTTTCATAAATTTGTCCATCAAGAAAAATGAGGGAGCACATTCAGTAAAAATTATTTCTGATATTTTCATTCAGATGGTGAGGCACAGAACAGAATCATAGGGCAGAATTTTCCCATCCTGCTGGCAGCGGGTTTGGGGTAAGTGGGAGCAGAGAATCTAGTGGCAAACAAAAAGTCGGAAACCCACCAGTGTAAAAACAGTTTACAATTCTCCAAAAATGTGTTGGTCATTCCACTGCCTGACGGTGTGAATGCAATTTGCATTTATTTACATCTCGTGAATGATCATTAGAACAGATGCTCACTGAAATCTCCTCTTGTCTTTCGACCTCGTGTTACACCAGCTGGAAATTATATCGGCCTCAAACCAGTTTGAAAATGAGTGGCCTGCACAAGTCGAACCTCATTTCGCTTGTGACTTTGAGGTGGGTGCAACATACATAGCCTAGTTTCTATTTCGTTTTGCTGCTCGTTTTGCCAGTTAAATGGCACACTGCTGGAGCTGTAAGGATAGTCTCCTCCTGTTCTTTGCTGATATTGTCTACAAGAATGCTATTGTGCTGAGGTACTCATGCAGGTCTCCACCTTAGACTCTGTGGCATCGCCCTCACAGCTGTTCTGAGGAGAAGTAGAACACTGCTCACAGTTTCATACGCTCCCTTATAGAGCAGTAAGGCTCCAGCCACCGCCGGAAACTTCCACTGTACTTAGTCTCATAAATAGAAAATTATGCCCATAGAATGGCAACAGCACAGAAGAAGGCCATAGGGCTTCTGAAAGTGTGCTTCAGATGCATGGATCACTCAGGTGGCTCATCACAATACACTCCCAATAGGTTTCCAGCAGCATCGCAGTGTGTTGAGCCCTTTACAATCTGGCTATGCAAAGAGGTGATCCCTGAACCAGAGGAGGATGACAGCTAATCGAAAGATGAAGATCTGGGGGGGCAATTCTCCCAAAAAACCTAAGTGCCCAACGGGTGGGAAAACAGGAGTTTTTCTGACCTATTTTTTTGGGCAAGCTAAATGGAATGAATCTCCGGGTCTCTGTGCATCATAGATTCCATAACCTGATTCACTCTGATGGGGGCGGGGGGGGGGGGGGGGGTGAGGTGAGCCTGAACCCACCCAAGAGGCTGGCATTAGCGTGCTGAGCGGGCCACTGCGCATATGCTGATCTGTCAGTGGGGAGTTTCGCACAGGCGCACTGGCCCCTCCATCACCTCCTGATCGCAGGAACCAATTGCTTCCCCGGAGCCCCCCCCCCCCCACCCACCCCCGATCACCTGCCTCAGTGATAGCAGGCAGTGGACTGTAAATTCAATGGGAAGCTCAGAGGCACCTTCCTGCTCCTCCTGGCCCCATGGTCAGGCATGTAAAGCAATTAAAACTTAAAACCATTCCAGAAGCAGCTTCCATCAGTTCCTTTAAAGAGCACTGGTTTGGCCACCAAGATCTAAGAATATTGAACACAATGTTCACAGTTCATGCTACAGTCAGTCATAAATAAATTTTGCAGTGACCTAAAAGAGGTGTACTATGTGCACTATGATCTTGAATTCTATCCCTCCCAGCCCATTTAGTTTTTTGCATGATGGCTGAAGAGAGCTTCCCTCCCATCATGGTTCACCATCAGAAAGAACCAAAATTGCTGGACCTGTGTCTAACTTAAAAGGAGGGATTTTCCAGCCTCCCTTGCCCCGAAACCGGAAAATCCCACCCAAATTCAACGGACTTCCCCATGGTCCATCCCTCGCCCACTCTAATTCCTGTGGCAGGCGGGACAGTTGAATTCGCCCCAAAAGTGTCTTGTTTCCCCCTAATAAGATATTAACACTCCAGTGGCTTCCGTTTACTTTCTGGAACTCTGCAAGGAAAGATACCACAATATTGTGGATATCATCTACTTCATGGATCTTGCCACCTTCCGAAGGGTTGCCTTTCTGGATATTTTGTATAGGCCGTCAGTGCCTATGCCCAATCCTAGATTCAGTGGATGAGATAAAAGAGGCATTCATCTTCAACCTCAACCAATTGCTGTCCTGCATCCCAAAGGGAGACAAGCTGATTCTCCTCGGCAACTTCAATGCTAGAGTCGGAAGGGACGCAACCCTTTGGAAAGACGTGTTAGACAGGGAAGGCGTGGGGAAAACAAACGCCAATGGAGTCCTCCTGACAAAGTGTCTAGAACATGACTTGATCATTGCAAGCACCCTGTTCCGCCAGAGAGGCAAGCGGAAAGCCTCATGGCAACACCTCCGCTCCATGCATTGGAACCTAATAGACTTTATCATCATCCGGGTAAGGGACCGCAAAGATATCGCAACCTCGTGCCACTAACTGGCCCGGAGCCCATGACCGCCGGACGGACCATCAACTAATCCTCTCTACCATCTCCATCACGCTGGCCCCAAACCAGCAGAGGCAGAAAAATCTCTGCCTCAGGAAAATTAATGTTGCTGCACTCAAAGACCCCAAGAAGAAAGAGCTACTCAGTCAGCGCCTCACAGCTAACCTGGCAACGACCAATGAGCCACAGTGTCTGATCCGTCTTAAAAGCCACCAAAGGCAGTACCTGCGAGGAGACACTCAGGTTCTCGACCAGAAAATGCCAAGACTAGTTTGACGAGAATGATCAGGATCTCCTTGACGCAAACGCAAGGCACTGCTGAACTGACAGCCCACCAAAACTCAAGTGAGAGGAAACAAGCTTACAGGCAACAAAAGGCCGAGATGCAACAAAGAACCCATGATCTAAAGAACTTCATGGATCTTGCCACCTTCCGAAGGGTTGCCTTTCTGGATATTTTGTATAGGCCATCAGTGCCTATGCCCAATCCTAGATTCAGTGGATGAGATAAAAGAGGCATTCATCTTCAACCTCAACCAATTGCTGTCCTGCATCCCAAAGGGAGACAAGCTAGAAAGGTGGGCGGAAAGAGCGCTGGAGAGTCAGCAACTCACCGACAATCACAATGTGCGCAGCTTCTTCAGCACAATTAAAATCATCTATGGTCCGAGTATCCAGGGAACCACCCCTCTGACAGCCAAAAACGGAGAGGCACTCATCAAAGACAGAGACGCAGTTAACACCCGCTGGAGAGAACACTTCGAGAATCTCTTCAAACAAGTCACAGCCTTTGACACAAGTGCCATAGATACCATCCCGCAACACACTACCCGCCATCATCACAGCACAACCCCAGCTGTGAGGTTGAAAATGCCATCTGTTAGCTGAAAAACAAGACCACTGGCGCAGATGGAATCCCACTGAAGTATTGAAATGTGGTGGAGAGGCACTCTTAATAAGAATCCACAACCTCATCACCCTTGTCTGGAATGAAGAGAGCATGCCAGGAGATCTCAGACACCCCTTAATTATGACCATCTTCAAGGAAGAAGACCGGTCCAACTGCGGAAATTACAGAGGGATTTCCATACACTCTGCTACGGGAAAGGTCACCCCAAGAATCCTCCTCAACCACCTCTTCCCAGTGGCTGAACAGCTCCTCACTGAGTCTCAATGTGGCTTCCATCCATCAAGAGGCGCAATGGACGTGATCTTCAGTACATGACAAATCCAGGAAAAATTCAGGGAGCAGCATCAACCTCTGTACATGGCCTTCTTCAATTTTGCAAAGGCCTTCGATTCTGTCATCTGTGAGGGATTGTGGAACGTCCTCCTCAACCTCAGCTGCCTGTAAAAATTCATTACCATTCTCTGCCTGCTCCATGATCACAAGCAAACCGTGATCCTCACCAACGGAACCACCACAGACCCAATACATGCGCAAACTGCAGTTAAACAGGGCAGCATCATCATACCAAAGCTCTTCTCCATCTTCCTCCAGCAACACTCCATCCCATCACCCTGAAGCTCCCCACTGGAGTGGAGCTAACCTACTGGACAAGCAGGAAAATGTTCAACCCCCCCACGCTTCCAGGCCAGAACCAAGACCACCCAACTTCTGTCATCGAGCTGCAATACACCAATGACTCTTGTGTGTGTGCACACTCAGAGGCCGAGCTACAAACCATTGTCAACGCATTCACCAAAGCATATGTGAGAATGGGTCTCCGATTAAACATCCAGAAAAGAAAGGTTCTCTATCAGTTCACACTTGCCATACAAAACTATCTCGCAACCATCAAGATCCACAGTGAGCACCTGAACAATGTGATTTATTTCCCATATCTCGGGAGCCTTCTCTTTGTATCAGCAGACATCAACGAGAAAATCCAGCATCGACTCCAATGTCTTCAGATGCCTGAGGAACAAAGTGTTCGAAGCCCAAGACCTCAATCCAGCACCAAGCTCATGGTCTACAGAGAAGCTGTGGCCCCCGCCCTCCTGTGTGCATCACAAACATTGACAATGTTCTGCAGACACTTCAAATCCCTGGAGAGATATCACCCACGTTGCCTCCCCAAAATCCCGCAAATCCACTGGCAGGATAGGCGTACCAATCTAAGCTTCCTCTCCCAGGCTGATATCCCCAGTACTGAGGCACTGATGACACTCGATGAGCTGTGACAGGTGGACAACACTGTCTGCATGCCCAATACAAGACTCTTGAAACAAGTGCTCTACTCCGAGCTCCGCAATGGCAAGAGATCACTAGGAGGGCAGAGGAAACGTTACAAGGGCACCCTGAAAACCTCCCTAACTAAATGCAACATCTCCATCGACATGTGGGAATTACCTGCCTTAGAACATACAAACAGGAGAAGAAGCATCTGCGGCGGCGCCAATCACCTTGAGTTTCACCGGGTAGTGCTTGCAGAAGCCAAGCGTAAACTGGAAAGAGAGCACAGAATCCAGAGCATCTCACCCGCCCACCTCATCAAACATCACCTGTCAAACTGGTGGCAGAATTTGCAGCTCTAGAATTGGACTATGCAGTCATCACAGAACTCACCTCCCTGGAGTGGAAACAAGTCATCCTTGACCCTGAGGGACTGTCAAAGACTTCAGCATTTTTGATCTACGGACACTTGCATCTTTTAAAGTAAATGTGTATCTGTTTAATCTTACTCTGAAATGTCTTTGGTTTACCACTGATCACAGGTGGCATTTAATTTCAACATCAGCAAGTTTTCCTGCTCTTAGCAAAGAGGAGTTGTCTAGTTATTGCATACTTCCCTCCAGAGACATCCGAGGCAAGTGTGGGGAGAAACAGGGGAGAAAGGTTAAATCAGCCCCTAGAATTGAGGAGGAATCTGTGTGCCCTTCCCCAGGCTGTCCAGCCAATGGGAGCTACTAATGCTAGCTAACAGGAAGGGGAAATCTCCATCTGTAAGGCGTGTATTTTATTCATTTGGGCGACGCTGGATGGCCCGTATTTATTGCCCATCCCTACTTGCCCGAGGGCAGTTGAGAGTCAACCACATTGCTGTGAGTCTGGACTCATCTAGGCTAGACCAGGTAAGGATGGTAGATTTCCTTCCCTGAAGGACACTTAGTGAAAGAGATGGTTTTTTCTGACAATCGACAATGGTTTCATAGTCATCATTAGACTTTTAATTCCAGACTTTTATTGTATTCAAATTCCACCATTTGCCGTGGCGGGATTCGAACCTAGGTCCCCAGGACATTAGCTGAGTTCCTGTATTAATAATCTAGCTATAATACACTAGGCCATCACCTCCCCTGAGTACAGTCTGTGGGGAGGTTGCTGCGGAGGTCAGCAATGTTGCACTTGTGTTGTGCACTTGGATGCAATGCCCAAAGAGGCTCAATAGCCTCCTGAGGTCGGTCAGGGTGAGCAAGTGTTCAGTTTGTGTCATCCGCTGCCAGGAAGCTCAGGGTAGTGTTGTGAATTCAGGAGGCACATGAGTTTGCCTGGAGGTCCATGGCAACATTATGCAGGAAGGGCATTGATGTTCGCGCCATTGTCTGTGTACACTTTGGTCCATGTCGAGGCTGTGAGGTGAGGAGCCTGCAGATGAGGAAGATGGACAACATCTTGGCTGTCAAACGCTCTTCTGATCTGCGTAGGTGGGCCACAGAAAATAACCTGTGTTAGTGACTGCAATGTTACACTAATTTCCAATAAAGTGCATCTATAATGCCCAGGGGAGATGCTGAACTGGAGGAGGTGTTCCTGGCCTGGTGAGACTGAAAATGTACGAGGAGGAGCTTCTTGGACTCTCCGCATCCAAGGCCTCAGGCTGATGGTTAAAGGTGAGATTGGAGGAAGGATTTGGTCTGGTGAGAAAGGGGTTAGGGAAAGTGGGAGATGGATTGGTGGGGTCTGGCAGGGTCAGTGAAGGACATTAATCTCAGCCTGATGCTAAAACCAAGGGGAGATTCATAGTCAAAAGCAGCAGATGTTTCATTTCATGTATGGTGTCTGCATAGGGCGGCACGGTAGCACAGTGGTTAGCACTGCTGCTTCACAGCTCCTGGGACCTGGGTTCGATTCCCGGCTTGGGTCACTGTCTGTGTGGACTTTGCACATTCTCCTCGTGTCTGCGTGGGTTTCCTCCGGGTGCTCCGGTTTCCTCCCACAGTCCGAAGATGTGCGTGTTAGGTTGATTGGCCATGCTAAAAATATGTAGGGATATGCGGGTAGGGCCTGGGTGGGATTGTGGTCGGTGCAGACTCGATGGGCCAAAAGGCCTCTTTCTGTGCTGTAGGGATTCTAAGATTCTAAGATCATGTCACATCTCAGTGCATGACTGTAATGTTGCTGAGCATTGTGACCTTGCAAACCGTTGAAAAATTTTTGGAAGACTACCAACACTCTTTCTTCCGTCTCTGTGGTGCAGGGGAAGCCTCTTCTGCTGGCCCAGATGTTGTTGCTAGGCCATTATTCCCCTCTGAGGATGAGGGAGAACGTGGAGGAACACCATGACATCCTCTCTGTGGTCCAAGATTCAGTGCAGATACTCGCATGAATGCAGGGATAGCGTGTCAGAGAAAGGGCAGGTACAAACTGGCGAGGACACATTTGCACATGTAGCTGGCAGAGAATGTGGTGGCGCAGGACTTGGGCAGTCAGAGGTTTGTGGCTGTTGCCTGGCACCTAGCGCATACCTGTATTATCCATCAATGATGACCACAAACCAGAAGCAGTAAGGCTGCTAAATAAGATAAGTTCGAAATGGAAACCCTGGTTCTTGCATGAAGCACTTCCAGCAGTTACTGAACTCTGAACTGCTAAGCTGAAATTCAGGGCTTGGCTGAACCCTTTAAAGCGACCCTGACAAGCTGCCTAATTAAGAACCAGGAAGCCCACGTGACTTAAAACATACCGCAAGCATTTTACTGCTGACACAACATTTTATTCCAGTCAATTACCTGATTAATGAGTTTCAATGCCCCATTAATTAATTTGAATAAGGTGGGTGGAGTCCTGCTTTTTGGACCCACCGACTAGCCGTATTATCCAGAACTGGTGAGCTGGCATCGGGAATGTGACCCAACATCATCACGCCCAATAATACATTAACATGGATGTGTAACTTTGATTTGACTTGATTTATTATTGTCACATGTATTAGTATACAGTGAAAAGTATTGTTTCTTGCATGCTATACAGACAAAGCATACCATCCATAGAGAAGGGAACGAGAGAGTGCAGAGAGTGTTACAGTCATAGCTTGGGTGTAGCGAAAGATCAACTTAGTGTGAGGTAGGTGCATTCATAAGTCTGACGGAATCAGGGAAGAAGCTGTTCTTGAGTCAGTTGGTACGTGACCTCAGACTTTTGTGTCTTTTTCCCAGAAGAGAGAGGGCCCGATTTTACCATCAACTTGCGCCCGTTCTCGGGTGCGAAAGCTTGGTAAAGTCAGGCATGAGGCGAGTAACGCGATCCGTGCCACCTCCGCACCCATTTCCCCTTTACCAATGGTCGGAAATGGCCGCGATCAGGACCACGCCCAAAACGGGCGCTACGGCAATTTAAGTACATTTGAATGCATTTAAATTGAATTAATGGGCTGGATGCACAACTTTACCACTGCGTTTGCCAATCCTGAATTGGCGCAAATCAGACGTGCTCAATAAAAGTCTGATTCAGAGGCTCCATCAGTGAGGGTTGGCAAGGAGGTAAGTGCATGGCGTCTGACGGCTCTCTGCTACTCACGGGTGTCCTGTTGTTGCGGCCATTTTCTGTCTCAGGTCGGTGGCGGCTCTGTGAGTGTGTGGGGAGGTGGGGGGCTGCAGAGTCTCCGATGTCCGACTTGCAGCATGGACCCGGGTCTCAGCACTGACTTCGGGTCTTGCGGTGCTGCTGGGTCCTAGCGCACTCAGCGCACTTCCAGCTGAAGGATGTGCACAAAGTCGTTGCAAATTGCACTGCGTCCGCCTCTCAACTTTGCAAGGAGCTGTGATTGTGGGAGCATGTGGCTGGGGGAGTTGCGGGGAGCATGTGGCTGGGGGAATTGGGGGGGCTGTGATTGTGGGGAGCATCTGGCTGGGAGAATTGAAGTGGGGCTGTGATTGTGGGGAGCATGTGGCTGGGGGAGTTGGGGAGGTCTGTGATTGTGGGGAGCATGTGGCTGGGGGAGTTGGGGGGAGCATGTGGCTGGGGGAATTGGGGGGGGGGGCTGTGATTGTGGATGTGCTCGGGGCAAGCAGTGTTCCATAAACCTCTACATGTGTTCCTCTCCATCTCCCCGCCGCCCCCCAGAGTGACAACATGGCTTTTTCAATGCAACCAATAGATCTTGCTGTTCTGTTGGTTGCTGCTGAGGAGGAGGAGAAGGAGGAAGAATTGCGGGCACAGGAGGCCCGAGCCCTACCACTTCCAGGGCCAGAGGGAGACGACCACCAGAGGCAGGAGGTGGCCGCTGCCATTCACCGAGAGGGGGTGCATAGGAGAAAGAGGGAGCTGAGACCCCAGCAGTTCCGTGCACAAGTGTCCGTCGAGCAGATGTCGGACACCGACATCTCCGACTCCGAAAGGAGACCGTGCAATACCTGTTCAATCTGTTTCAGGAACTGGCACCTCGAGGCAGAGGCAGCCACTCTCAGTGGCTGTCAAATTGACGGCCGCTCTAAACTTCTACACAACTGGTTCTTTCCAGACCCCGAGCGGAGATGTCTGTGGCACCTCCCAATCTGCTGTGCACACCTGTGTGAGGCAGGTCACTGAAGCCCTGTATGCCTGGGCTGGCCAGTTCATCAACTTCAACCTGGACCAGGCACAGCAGGAAGTCCGGTCTGCAGGGTTCACAGCCATTGCGGGGATGCCAAATGTGCAGGGGGCAATCGACTGCACACACATCACCCCCAAAGCCCCCCTACAGAATCCACGGAGATTTGTGAATAGGAAGGAGTCCCACTCCCTGAATGTACAACTCGTGTGCGACCACAATATGACCATCATGTACGTCTGCCCCAGACATCCAGGCAATGTGCATGACAGCTTCATTGTCAGGAGCTTGGACATCCCAGAGGCATTTGAGGAGGAGCCCAGGCTGCGAGGTTGGCT
The DNA here is from genome assembly GCF_964213995.1 of Mustelus asterias. Taxonomy (NCBI): domain Eukaryota; kingdom Metazoa; phylum Chordata; class Chondrichthyes; order Carcharhiniformes; family Triakidae; genus Mustelus; species Mustelus asterias. Next base: position 37,766,919 of record NC_135818.1, read on the forward strand.
CCTCGGTGATATGGGTTACCCACTTCGGACATGGCTGATGATGCCTGTGCGGAGGCCTGGTCTGAGGCAGAGACCCACTATAATGAGGCCCATGTAGCCACCCGCGCGATAGTGGAGAGGTGCATTGGGCTCCTCAAAATGTGTTTCCGGTGTCTGGACCGATCTGGCTGAGCCCTCCAGTACAACCCCCTGATCTCCTCCCGCACTGTGGTGGTGTGCTGTGCTTTGCACAACCTGGCACAGCACAGAGGTGACCTATTAGAGGAGGAGGAAGAGATGAAGGCTGAACAGCCGGCGTTGCTAGGGAGGAGGCCGCCCAGCAGGAGGAAGAGGAAGAGAGGGAGGAAGAAGATGAGGAACAGCATGCCGAGCAACAACAACCAGGTGCTGGAGGGCTGGCAGCCCAAATGAGGCATGCAAGGGCGTCAAGGGAGGCCCTGATCACGAGGGGCAAGTGTCTGTGGATTCCATTCCCCACCCCCCTCAAAAAAATTCCTTCTATATCCTGCAACATCGTCACACCAGATGGTGGGTCTGGGTACTCTGTGTTAGTGAGTTTTTTGGCAGGCAGGAGGGCGTTGACAACTCGCTAAGCACCATTATGATGATGCCGTGGTACAAACTATCTGAGCTCCACATGCGCACTGGCACCTGGGCCCAGGTCTGTGTAGTGGGTAAGGGTTCTGAAACCCCCATACAGGGCCCTGGGGTGAGTGGGGTGGGGGACGAGAGGGGATCGCTCATGGGGTCTGGGGAACCAATGCCTTCCTTTTCTCAGTGACACAGCATTGAGGGGCCTCCCCAACTGACATCAACATGAATCATCCCTCTGGCGATCATCAATGAAAGAGGATTCATAATCGAGACAAATTAGTCACAGGTGGGTGGTGAAAAAACATTTATTTGCAATAAAGCTGTTTAAATAAGACGTTCCAGCATAAAACCTTGTGAACAGAAAACATTAACATGCCTAAATATCTTTCTAACTAGTGCAGCCCTTCACTCGTGCCATCTCAGTGTAACCACAACTTTGTAACCTTATGTGCCTACCACTATGTCTCAGTGGCTCCTCAGAATGTACATCGGAGGTAGAGGGGGCCAGCTGCCTACCATGTCCCATGGCTTGTGATGCGCGTGGCGGCGTCCTCTGGAGGCCCTGAACCTTGACGGCCCTGGCCTGCTTCCAGGTGTCTGGGATGTTTCCATGACACCCTTTTCATCCCGCTGCCCTTGCAGTGCCCCGGTGTCAGGAAGTGGGGAGTCAGAAGGTGTAGCCACAGCCACAGTCTCCTAGCTGGAAGGCCCCAGCATGAGCTCGAGCCTTTCCTTCTCCCTTGGGGTTCCTGTGGACCCCTGGGTCACTCCATGGGACAGTGGTGCTTCTGCAGTGAGCTCCACATGCTCCGGCGTCACCTGGCCCTGCCAGTCCTGGAAGACCATCTGCGTTCTACCCATGGTGGTCGAGCCCTCTCAAAGGCCGCAGCAGATGCCCTCTGAGACTGGGCCACGCTCTGCAACCCCTCAGCCGTGGCCCTCTGAGACTGGGTCACGTTCTCAAGGGCTGCTGCCATAGCCCGCTGTGTCTAAGCACTGCCCTGCTAGGTCTCCTGCAAGCTCTCGAGCCTCTCAGACGTGGGCCGCAGAATCTCGAGAAGCCTGTTCAGTCCCTTAGCTGTGGCCTGCTGTGACTCGGCCATCGCTTGGAGCCTGCCACTCATGGTGAGGATCCCCTGCCCCAGACGTTTCACTGCAGACGCCACCCTTGCAGTATTGGCCTGGGAAGCACGCAAGACAGGCAATAGCAGGTTCACCTGAAAGCTTTGGGACTCCTCCCAACAGCCTCACAGTTGGTCCAGTGTGGTCGTCAGCCCCTCCTGCATTCCCTGGCTCTGTTGCTGCATCTCCAGCAGCTGAGGGAGAAGTGATCTCAGAGGCCCAGCATGTAGCCTGGTGCCAGCTGATTCCTCACCTTCGGCAGGCTCCTGTGTGCCAGAGGCCTCGGATGTTCCCTCCTCCATCTGTACATCAGCAGATATGTCGTGCTCACCAGAGAGTGACACAGAAGCCTCAACACTAACTGGACCCACCGACATGTCAGTATCTGGGATGGTGAGATGTAAGGTGGCAGCTGACGCCAGAACAGTGCCATCCTCAGAGGTCCCTTCACCCATATCCTCCAAGGACTTGTCCAAGCTGTCTTGACCAGGATGGGTGGGAGCTGCAGCAGGGGCCTGTAGTCCAGAAGGCCCCGGGGCATCCAGATCTGTCCCTACAACATAGGACACAAGGTTAAGTGCAAGGGAGGGAGAGGAATCCGGGATGCCAAACATATGATTCATATCTCTCCATTGAACATAGAAAAAAGCACCAACAAAATTACGTCACATGAACAGGTCCTTCGGCCCTCCAAGCTTGTAGCGACCAAGCTGCCCATCTGATTTGTAACCCCCTACCCTTCCGGAGACCATATGACTCTATTCCCATCCTATTTACATAGCTGTAGAGATGCTCCTTGAAGGTCACTATTGTACCTGCATCCACAATCTTCCCCCGGCAGCGAGTTCCAGGCACTCAGTGCAAATAAGCATGCCTCGTACATCTCTTCTGTGTGGAGTTTGCACATTCTCCTCGTGTCTGCGAGGGTTTCCTCCGGGTGCTCCGGCTTCCTCCCACAGTCCAAAGATGTGCGGGTTAGGTTGATTGGCCATGCTAAAAAAAGATTGCCCTTAGTGTCCTGAGATGTGTAGGTTAGAGGGATTAGTGGGTACATAAGTAGGGATATGGGGGTAGGGCCTGGGTGGGATTGTGGTCGGTGCAGACTCGATGGGCCGAATGGCCTCTTTCTATACTGTAGGGTTTCTATGATTCTATGATTCCTTTAAACGTTGCCCCTTGCACCCGAAACCCGTGCCCCCGAGAAGTTGTCTCAAAGTGAATGAAGGAATGACAGGTGCTCACGTCTTGATGGAAGCCCAACCACGCTGTCGCTGACAGCTCGGATCTCTCCTTCCCTTGAGAGCTCCAGCGCCCGCTCCTGGGTGGGAACCAAAGCAAAGGTCAATTAACTGAAGGTGAACCAGGCAGTAGGGCCAGTAAAACTCAGAGAAAGAGCAGGCAGGGTGCAGCTGCTGATCAAAGAGGGTCTGATGGACTGAAGTGCATTTATTTCAATGCAAGAAGTGTAAAAGGTAAGGCAGATGAACTTAGAGCTTGGATTAGTACTTGGAACTATGATGTTGTTGCTATTGCAGAGACTTGATTAAGGGAAGGACAGGATTGGCAGCTTTAACATTCCAAGATACAGATGTTTCAGGCAGGATAGAGGGGGATGTAAAAGGGGTGGGGGAGTTGCACTACTGGTTAAGGAAAATATCACAACTGTATTGCAAGAGGACACCACAGAGGACTCATACAGCGAGGCTATATGGGTAGAGCTGAGGAATAGGAAGGGTGTAGTCATAATGTTGGGGGTTTACTATAGACTGCCCAACAGCCAGCAGGAGATAGAGGAACAGATATGTAGACAGGTTTTGGCAAGGTGTAAAAGTAACAGAGTTGCTGTGGGAGATTTTAACTTCCCCTATATTGACTAGGACTCACTTAGTGCTCGGGGTGTGGATGGGTAGAGTTTGTAAGGAGCATCCAGGAGGGCTTCTTGAAGCAGTATGTAGATAGTCCAACTAAGGAAGGGGCTGTACTGGACCTGGTATTGGGGAATGAGCCTGGCCAGGTGGTCGACGTTTCAGTAGAGGAGCAGTTCGGAAACAGTGACCACAACTCAGTAAGCTTTAAGGTACTGATGGATAAAGGTAAGCGTAGTCCTCAAGTGAAGGTGCTAAATTGGGGGAAGGCTAATTACAACAATATTAGGCAGGAACTGAAGAATGTAGATTAGGGGCAGATGTTTGAGGGCAAATCCACATCTGGCATGTAGGAGGCTTTCAAATGCAAGTTGATAGGGATTCAGGACCAGCACATTCCTGTAATAATGAAGGATAAGTCTGGCAAGTTTTGGGAACCTTGGATAGCAAGAGATATTTTGAGCCTAGTCAAAGAGAAAAAGGGAGCATTTGTCAAAGCTAGGAGGCTGGGAACACACGAAGCAAGTGTAGAATACAAGGAAAGTAGAAAGAAACTTAAGCGAGGAGTAAGGAGGGCTAAAAGGGGTCATGAAAAGTCATTGACCAGCAGGATTAAGGAAAATCCCAAGGCTTTATATACATATATAAAGAACAAGAGTGTAGCCAGGGAGAGGATTGGCCCACTCGGGGTCAGGGGAGAGAATCTATGCCTGAAGCTAGAGGATATGAGTGAGGTATTAAATGAGTACTTTGCGTCAGTATTCACCAAAGAGAAGAAATTGGTGGATGATGAATCTGGGGAAGGGTGTGTAGATAGTTTGAGTCATGTTGAGATCAAAAAGGAGAAGGTATTGGAATTATTGAGAAACATTAAGGTAGACAATTCCCCAGGGCCTGATGGGATATACTCCAGAATACCCAGAAAGAAGCAAGGGAGGAAATTTCTGGGGCCTTGAGAGAAATCTTTGCATCCTCACTGGCTACAGGGGAGGTCATGATGTGGAGATGCCGGCGTTGGACTGGGGTAAACACAGTAAGAAGTTTAACAACACCAGGTTAAAGTCCAACAGGTTTATTTGGTAGCAAAAGCCACAAAGCAAAAGCTTGTGTGGCTTTTGCTACCAAATAAACCTGTTGGACTTTAACCTGGTGTTGTTAACTTCTTACAGGGGAGGTCCCAGAGGATTGGCGAATAGCCAATGTTGTTTCTTTGTTTAAGAAGGGGAGCAAGAATAATCCAGGTAATTACAGGCTGGTGAGCCTGACGTCAGTGGTAGGGAAATTATTGGAGAGGATTCCTAGAGACAGGATTTACTCCCACTTGGTTTTGTAAAGGGGAGGTCATGTCTCACTAACCTGATCGAGGTTTCCGAGGAAGTGACAAAGATGATTGATGAGGGTAGGGCAGTCGATGTTGTCTACATGGACTTCAGTAAGGCTTTTGACAAGGTCCCTCATGGCAGACTGGAGCAGAAGGTGAAGTCGCATGGGATCAGAGGTGAGCTGGCAAGGTGGATACAGAACTGACTCGATCATAGAAGATGGAGGGTAAAAGTGGAAGGGTGCATTTCTGAATGGAGAGCTGTGACAAGTGGCGTTCCTCAGGGATCAGTGCTGGGATCTTTGCTGTTTGTAATATATATCTAAATGATTTGGAGGAAAATATAACTGCTTTGATTAGTAAGTTTGCGGACGACACAAAGGTTGGTGGATTTGTGGATAGCGATGAGGACCATCAGAGGATACAGATCGGTTGGAGACTTGGGTGGAGAGATGGCATGTGGAGTTTAATCCGGACAAATGTGGTAATGCATTTTGGAAGGTCTAATACAGATGGGAAATATACAGTAAATGACAGAACCCTTAAGAATATTGAAAGGCAGAGGGATCTGGGCGTATAGATACACAAGTCACTGAAAGTGGCAATGCAGGTGGAGAAGGTAGTCAAGAAGGCATACGGCATGCTTGCCTTCATCGGCCAGGGCACTGAGTTTAACAATTGGCAAGTCATGTTGCAGCTTTATAGAACCTCGTTAGGCCGCACTTGGAATTCTGTTCAATTCTGGTCAATTCTGGTCACCACACTACCAGAAGGATGCGGAGGCTTTGGAGAGGATACAGAAAAGATTTACCAGGATGTTGCCTGGTATGGACGGTATTAGCTATGAGGAGAGGTTGGAGAAACTTGGTTTGTTCTCACTGGAAGGATGGAGGTTGAGGGGCGACCTGATAGAAGTCTACAAGATTATGAGGGGCATGGACAGAGTGGATAGTCAGAAGCTTTTTCCCAGGGCGGAAGAGTCAATTACTAGGGGGCATAGGTTTAAGGTGCGAGGGGCAAGGTTTAAAGGAGATGTACGAGGCAAGTTTTTTTACACGGGGGTGGTGGGTGCCTGGAACTCACTGCCGGGGGAGGTAGTGACTTTTAAGGGGCGTCTTGACAAATACATGAATAGGATGGGAACAGAGGGATACGGTCCCTGGAAGGGTAGGGGGTTTTAGTTCAGTCGGGCTGCATAGTCGGTGCAGGCTTGGAAGGCCGAAGGGCCTGTTCCTGTGCTGTAATTTTCTTTGTTCCTCAAAGAGGGTAAGGACCCGAAGGTCTGGCTCACCACCTCCTGTCTTCGTCTTTTCACGGGTGTTGTGCTCAGTCTTCTCCTGTGACTGAAAGAGCAATGGTGGCGTGACTCTTGCAGAATATCAGGTGGGGCTCACTGGGGGGAAAGGAAGGAAGTGCTTCCTTGGGGGTCAGGAGCTGGAAGCATGCAGGGTGCTGGGGATGGGAGGATCTGGGGGAAGATGCAAGATGGAGTTCAGCACTCACCATTGTTGAACAGATGAGGTCATTGACCTTTTCCCGGCACTGCTTCCTGATTCGGGGGGGCCAGTGCCTTGGCACTGACCGAGGCGGCGACTTCCTCCCAGGCCCCATTTCCATCAGCTCCTCTTGGTCTGCGTCCTCCTGGGGGGAAGAGGGTGTCTTGCCTCGCCTCTGCTGCATCCAGTAGCCTCAGTAAGAAGTCTCACAACACCAGGTTAAAGTCCAATAGGTTTATTTGGTAGCAAAAGCCACGAGCTCTCGTCCAGTAGCCTCCTCAGGAAGGTCATTCCAGTGAGTCATCCAGGAAGCCAGTAGCCTCCCCAGGTCACCCTCAGAGAATCGGGGGGCTGGTCATGTGCACATTTTGTGCAGGAATGCCTGCCTGCCTGTCCATTCTTGTGTTTTTAATGGAGCTGCCCCTCGTTAGGGCAGATCAGCTGCAGTCAGTTTGGCAGAGCATTCTAGCAAGTTCCATGTAGTTTGCTTGTTAGCATTGAGGGGAAGGCAAGTGAGCACTTGCAGGTGTGCTGATGGAATGATGGGGAGGGGGGGGCGGGGTGGTGGACGAGTGCCTCAATGATTGGGGACAGGGGAGAGAGAGGGAGGTGTCATATAGCCATCGGAGTCCGGAGGAGATAGGGGCCTTGTGCGGGAGGGTCCAGGGTGGGGGTGAGGGGATTCACTCTGCCTGATATCTTTGGGTGGAGGGGGGAGGGTAGATCTCTCTGCCTGAGATCGTTGGGGGGAAGGAGGCCGCGATTGGTCTGGGTAGCGGACGGTGGGGGGATAAGGGGTTCAGTAATGTTTTGGGAGCTGGGCAATGTCTGTGGGGGACAGGGGGATGCATTATCCGGGTGCGATGTGGTCGGGGAGCAGCATTCTATCATTTTTTCTTCTGAGCACGCACAGTTGGAGGAGCCAATTGGAGCAGCAGTGTTGGAGCAGCTTGTGCAGCACAATTCAGAATCGCTGATATTTTTTCAGGCAGATTGCATATGGGGGCACCGGAGAACGGGTCTAAAAGTCGGATCTGAAACACTCCCAGTTTCAAGTCCACCCAGCACTTAGAATCAAAATTTGTAAAATAGGGCCCAGTATGTCTGGGGTGCGTGGGATCCTTAATTATGTTGGCTGCTTTTCCGAGGCAGCGGGAAGTGTAGACAGAGTCAATGGATGGGAGGCTGGTTTGAGTGATGGACTGGGCTTCATTCACGACCCTTTGTAGTTTCTTGCAGTCTTGGGCAGAACAGGAGCCGTACCAAGCTGTGATACCAACCAGAAAGAATGCTTTCTATGGCGCATCTGTAAAAGTTGACGAGAGTCGTATTGTGGAATGAATGTGTGCAGAGATTGGAGACTTAGGTATAATATCAAAATACTGTGGATTCTGAAAATCTGAAATAAATACAAAAAATGCTGGATATACTCAGCACATCAGGATGCCCTTACATCGGACCTAGAAAAATTTAAGGATGCTTTAAAGCAAGTACAGAATCAGTGAACTGGGGAAGGTAGGAAAATCATAAAAGGAAAAATCTGTCATATGGTGGAAGGCAGGAAAGATTAATTGACAAAGTGTTGATGGTGTAAGACAAAAGGGAGTAGTCATGACAAGTAAAATAACAAAATATAGCAGGAGACTCCAGGAAGCTGGACAAACCTATTTTTTTGAGAATTGTGGACACTTAAAAAGCAGTAAACGGATTAAAATTGCCTGTTGTCAATTGAATTACGAGCAAGGCTAGCATTTATTGGCCATTCCTAGTGCCTTTGAAAAAGTAGTGACAAGCCTTCTTCTTGTACTACTGCATTCATTGGGGTAACGGTACTCCCACAGTACAATCAGGGAGGCAGTTTCTAGATTTTGACTCAGCAATTATATTATATAATCTCCCAAAATTGCACTATTTTTTACTTAGATTTGCATTTTCATTAACATTAGGAGCAGCAGCAATCTCAAAACAATTGCGAAGTTAATCTGCACATAGCATTTACAGATGTAACATTTTGAATCTCTGCTGTGAAAGACTTTACTTGTGTGGGCACCAATCAAAGTCTGAGCAAACAGAAGTAATTCCTGAACAATATTAAGGTAGTTTCAGCTAGACAGTACAATCAATATGCTGTAACTTCCTTGAAATTATAAAAAGAAACAAACATACTTTGCATTCTATTGCTTTCATGAAGTAAGTTCACTAAGATTTGGTCATCAACTTTTAAGGCAATTTAGACTAGCTAATGTTGCTATTGTGGACAATCCATCATTCATTCATACTGCCATGTGTGTGGTCTGTTTGGTTATTTTTAACAATGATTGAAAAAGCAATTCGATTCTACATGAAGATTGCATGACAACCAATTATTCACCCAAACCACAATATCACCATCAGCTCTGATAGAACATTTTTAACATAAAACTTTATTAAGTAACAAACTCTAAATCCCATCAAGGACAAATAATGTACTGAGAGTCACTCAGATGCCACTTTTTACGATCCTAAGCACTCTTCTCCATCAGCCTATTCTGAACAATTTATTTAAAAGTGCGATCCATTTATGAACTGTAGGTAGTTCCATAAAAAGGTTGTCTTCCATGCACTGCAAACCTTTTAAAAATCTCGATAGTTACAAAAACTAATAATTAAATCTTGTTCAAACCTCAATAAAGATTGGAGAGAATGAGTAAGGTGTGTCCATTGCAGCTTGATGCTGGTTGTAAAAGCACTATTGACACAGAGGAGTAAAATTAGTTGAGTTTCACGTAAACCACGTAAGTGGCTGGCACCAGACCAATTGGAGCCTAAATAGTATCTGGATGAGTAATTATAGCAATTTAAATCAGTACAGTGAGGCAGCTAGAGTTGAAGTTTGTAAATTATGATGGCAACAGAGTAATTAGTGATTGTGGTGAATTTCTTCAAGTCTATGTACAGGTAAATGAAACACAAAGCTAAAGCCTTTCAGACTGTAGCCTGGCATTATAATTACAAGATGTCTAATACAGTATGACTGGCTTTGCTAAGATTCACAAACCATTTTACAAAGTTCTATGTGAGAACCTCTCTGAAACGTAACACACATAATAATTGCATTTTACTTGTGTACTGCAGTCCACGTGGCCAGCACAGAGGCTTGTTGCAGAGGCTGTTCATCCTTTTCAAGCAGCATTTTCTGGTCCTCTGAAATTCCCTTTGCCAATCCAAATGCTGTTCCTTTTACATTAATTATATCAGAAAAAGTGATCTAGAAATATAACAACAGTGAATACTTCTCTCACAAATGAGCCAATTGTCTTTCATGGAATTAAAAATCCACATCATGCTTTCCATGAATGCATAGGTAGTTCCCATCATGTCAAATTACCTCAGAATTACTTATTTTAAATGATTATAGAGATGCAAGTTCATTTTAACAGCTTCAAATTGTAATCAGGCTGCAATGTACAAGCAAAATATACATTTTCAGAAGAAAACTTGTCAATTGTTGCGTCCTTAAGTTATCATTTGTGCTCTCTAATATCTTGCTAAATAAATTAACATTTACTCTTGTTTACATGTAGCCAAGTTGAAAAACACTGCTAAGTGAAGGTTAGTGTACAAGCCGAGTTATTTCTGTTATTACTTCCTCATTCTTTTCCCAGCAACTTTAACTTCCTTAACCAAAGATAAAATATCTGGGTCCACATCTTCCGATCTCCAGATAGTCAGATGTACCCCCCACAATGCATGACAGAAGTCCCAATGCAATGACTCCATTGGAATTGCCCGGGAAGTTTGAGTTGGAGTCAGAGGCCGCCACTCTCCCACCCGCTGCGCTAATTGTTTAGCACAGCAGGCGGGGAGAATCTCACAACAAGCAATTCACAGGATTTGTGCAAGTGTTCCCGCCCCAATAGCATCTTCCAGCGCCAGATTTCCAGTGGCATCTGCTCTGCGTCAGAAATCGGAGGAGAGGCGCGTAAGTAATTTAAATACTTACTTAAATATATTTTTAATGTGATTAGCGGGCTTGGGACTGAGGTCTACAGGCCTGCTGGCCTCTCCTCCCCCATCCCCTCTGTCAGAGTGGTTCATTTCAGTGGGGTTTTGAGTAGCTACCCACTAGCGACCTCACCCTGCTGGAGCGAAGGGGTGGGGCAATCAGGAGCCCCCCAGAGGGTTGGACGGTGAGGGGGTGGTGTCCCCTGGGTTTTGGCACCCTGGCAGTGCAAGCCTGTACCCCTGGCACTCTCCAAGAGGCAAGGTGCCAATGCCCAGGGGGCACCTTGACATTGCCCATCAGGCATGGGGCAGTATCATGCCCGATGGGGGAGGGGGGTGGGTTGGGTCTGGCCCGGACACATCTGGGAGGCCAATGATGGGGGGTTGGGTGGGTCGCACAGCCGGTGATGCGGGGTTCACGGGGCTGGCCAGTAATCGAGCTGGCCAGTGATCGGGGGGCGAGCAGTGCGGGGCTACTGCGCATCAGTGCATGCGCAGTGGCCCACTCAGCACTGTGCTGCTGGCCTCTCCAGTGGGAATGGGCCCGCCTCGGATTTTTAGTGTGATTCATGCGAGAGCACTCGGTGATGCACAGAGAGTGTGGGAGATTCATTTTGAAAATTCCGCTGAAAAAACCAGTGGGATTTACTCCAGTTTTTTACGTGAATTCAGCATTTAGAACTTTTTTTGGGAGAATCCCACCCTTGGGGCCCTATTTTACCATTTTGATTTACCATTTTGGGCAGACTTGAAACTGGGAGTGTTTCAGATCTGACTTTTAGACCCGTTCTCCGGCGTCCCCATAAGCATTGTACCTGCAAAAATATCAGCGAGTCCAAATCACACTGCAGAAGCCTGTGGGCGGGGCTTAACACACCCCAAACCCGGCAGCTCCGATCGGCGCACCCAGCTGCGCATGCGCAGAAAAAAATGATAGACTGCTGCTCCCCTGCCACATCCCTCCTGGGCCGGATAATGCCTCCCCCTTGCCCCCACAGATATTGCCCTACCCCCACAACATTACTGACCTCATTATCCCTCACCCTCTCCACCACCCAGACTGATCGCAGGCCGCTCCCCCACTTCCCCCCCTCCCCCCCCACCGATCTCAGGCAGAGTGATCCACCCTGCTCCTTCCCCCCCCCACCGATCATAGGCAGAGTGGCATCCGACCCCCCCCTTCCCCCCATTGATCACAGGCGGAGTGGCAGTGGACCCACCTTCCCCACCCCCTGCACTGATCTCAAACAGAGTGGCAGCGGACTCCTCTTCCCCTCCACTGATCTCGGGCATAGTGGCAGTGGACAGCCCCTTTCCCATGACTGATTTCAAGCAGAGTGGCAGCGGACCCACCTCCTTGCCCCCCCACTGCTCCCCACACCGATCTCAAACAGAGAGCCGTCGGATGCTGGGCACTTACCTCCTCAATAACCTTCATTGATGGAGCGCCCGAATCAGACTAACATCAATGGGGACGAAGTAGAAAGGGTTGAGAGCTTCAGGTTTTTAGGTGTCCAGATCACTAAAAACCTGTCCTGGTCCTCCCATGCTGACACTACTGCTGACCAACGCCTTTACTTTCTCAGAAGACTAAGGAAATTTGGCATGTCAGCTACGACTCTCACCAACTTTTACAGGTGCACCACAGAAAGCATTCTTTCTGGTTGTATCACAGCTTGGTATGATTCCTGCTTTGCCCAAGACCACAAGAAACTACGAAGGGTCGTGAATGAAGCTCAGTCCATCACACAAACCAGCCTCCCATCCATTGACTCTGTCTATATTTCCGCTGCCTCGGCCAAGTAGCCAGCATAATTAAGGACCCCACACACCCCGGACATTCTCTCTTCCGCCTTCTTCCGTCGGGAAAAAGATACAAAAGTCTGAGGTCACGTCCCAACCGACTCAAGAACAGCTTCTTCCCTGCTGCTGTCAGACTTTTGAGTGCACTCACCTTGCTTTAAGTTGATCTTTCTCTACACCCGAGCTATGACTGTAACACTACATTCTGCACTCTCTCATTTCCTTCTCTATGAACAGTATGCTTTGTTTGTATAGCGCGCAGGAAACAATGGGCCTGATTTTACCAACAATTTGCACCCATTTTCGGGCGTGAAATCGTGGTAAAATCGGGTATGAGGCCTTTATCGCGATCTGCACCCGCGTCCGAGCAAATCGCGACTTTACCGACACCCGATTCAGGCGCGGATCCGTTCCGCGCCCGAATCGGGCAGCCCGATGATTTAAATGCATTAGCATGCATTTAAATCGATTTAATGAACCGTCCGCCCAACTCTATCATCAATTCCCATTTTACCTTCTTCTGTTCCGCTCCGGATCCGCGCTTTTAGCGGCCTGCAAAATAAAAATCCGAAGCCGATTTTTATTTTGCAGGGGAATCTCCGAAGCGGGTTCAGAGCCTGCAATGGCTCTCGGACCCAGATCATCCTCTGGGAGGGTGGGAGGGGGGGGGGCGCGGGATGGGTCAGAGCATCCTCTGGGAGGGGAGGAGAGGAGGGAGGCGGGTCAGAGCGTCTTCTGGGAGGGGGGGAGGAGGAGGAGGCGGGTCAGATGTATCTCTGGGGGGGGGGGCGAGAGGGCTGATTATTGTCTGGTGGCGGGGGGAGGCCCGATCGCTCACTGGTGGGGGGGGGGGGCGGATGGATCTCTAGTGGGGGGGGCAGGGAGGTCCTCTGCCACTCTGCGAGCGATCGGTGGGGAGGGAGGGGAGCAGGGGTGTCTGCTGCCACTCTGCGGGCGAGCGGTGTGGAGGGAGGGGGCGGGGTATCCGCTGCCACTGTGCGGGCTATCGGTGGGGAGGGAGGGGGCAGGGGTGTCCTAAGCCACTCTGCGGGCGATCCCTCCTCCCCACCGGAGGAATGAATCCCTCCTCTCGGAGTGGCCGCACGTCCACTCCGGGAGGAGAGATTCGTTCCTCCGGTGGGGAGGAGGGATCACGCACAGAGTGGCCGCAGACACCCCTGCCCCCTCCCTCCCCACCGATAGCCCACACAGTGGCAGCGGACCCCCCTGCCCCCCCCCCCCACCAGAGATACATTTGACTGCAAGACCCCAGACTGATTAGAGCTCCGGGTTCAGTGAATTGCACTAGACAGGACACCAATCAGATTATTAATTCTGCTTGAAAATACTCTCCACTGCCCGGGATTAGCATGAATTTTTTGCTATAGATCGATAAGCAATCTCCTCTCTATGAGAAATGCCTGCAAGATTCATTTGTCTGATCAAAGGTTTATATCAGTGACCAGAGACAGCTAGCTATTGTTTTCTGCCTTCTTTATAGCGGAACCTCTCTAGAATTCCCAGGCTCTTTCACCTAATCGTGGAAGTCGTTACAGGGTTACAAGATTCCATCTTCTTTGTGACTACCAGAATAAAATTAGCACAGGAGCGACTTCCAATGCAAGGCACATCAATGATCCGCATCACTGACCCGCCTCCTCCTCCTCCCTCCCCCTCCACAGAGATACATCTGACCTGCCTCCCTTCCCCCCCACCCCTCCCCCCGCCCTCAGAGGATGATCTGTGTCAGAGAGCTACTCTCTCCGCTTTCTGCTGTTTTTTTCTTTCTCAACCCGGGCACACTTTTTCAAATTTGTTTCGAACTGCGCATCAGAGCTCCGATCGTTCCGGCAGCGCTAAGCCCCGCCCACAGCACGAATTGGACTGGAGCCGGCTGAAAGCGTATGGGCGCGTCTGAAAGCGGATTTCAAGGTCGGATCTGTACTGCGCCCAGATTCGGCACTTAGAATCAAAATGGTAAAATCGGGCCCAATACGTTTCACTGTATATTAATACATGTGACAATAATAAATCAAATCAAATCAAACATGGAGCATGTCTGTTTCGTGCCGATTCTGGATGGACGAACACGGTGGTAAAGGGGGAAGTGCTGGTAAAGTTGTGTGTGCAGCCCATTAAGTCAATTTAAATGCATGCCCGACTTTACCAAGTTTTCGCGCCCGAAAATGGGCGCAACACGATGGTAAAATTGGGCCCATTATCTTTATGTGAAGAGTGTTTTGGATCTGGAATGTTCTGTGTGATGACATGAGAGTGTGGTGGAGGCAAATTACAGCAAGGCCTTCAAAGAGAACTGAGTAACTATCTGAAGAGAGAGAATTTGCAAGGCTACAGGAAAAAGACTTGGATGGGACTAGCTGGGATGCTCTGACAGGGAGCTGGCACAGTGACACAGTGGTTAGCACTGCTGTCTCACAGTGCCAGGGATGTGGGTTCATTTCCTGCCTTGGGTGACTGTCTGTGTGGAGTTTGCACATTCTCCCTATGTCTGCGAGGATTTCCTCCGGGTGCTCCGGTTTCCTCCTACAGCTGAAAGATGTGCAGGTTAGGTGCATTGGCAGGGTAAATGTGTGGGATTACAGGAATAGGGTGGGGCAAGAGGGTCTGGTTAAGATGCTCTGCCGGAGAGTTGGTGCAGACTCAATGGGCCAAATGGCCTCTTCTGCACTGTAGGGATTCTATGATTCTTTTTGCTGTAACCATTCTCTGATTCTATGATTTACAGTAGATGAGATACTCAAAACCATGCTATTAAATTATTTAAAAGCCTACCTCTCCACGTAACGCAAGAAGCTTTTCTGCTTCCTCGTTGGTGAGTGTACCTTGCAAATTGTCTGTCACTGCAAAGGTAGTTTGTATCGAAGGGGTTACTTGTGCTGCAGTAAATGTATCCACAGATTTTGATGTTTGGTCTGTTTCTGGAAGATTAATTGTACTTATTGCAGTGCTGTCCAAAGTCGCTGTGGTTTCTTCCACTAGTTTGACTTTATGATCAACTTCTGTAATCTAAAAACAAAAGTAGCATGATTAATTTTAGAGAGATATTTTAGCATCAAAGAGGTAATTAATTAACTGAATGTTGGAAAACCTTGCACAGCACATTCCCTAATTTTTGATACATGCACTCAGGGGGCAGAAAATTGCCCCTTCATTGTTCACCTTCAGATCCATAACTTAAATCATAGTTCGACAGCTTTTATTTGAAGGATTTTATGATTCAATGTATTATGGTTTGTTTGTTTCTGCTCCATCTATTTTATAAATTATTTTCTTCCCTGTGTCACATACCACTCATTTCATAAATAACTTAAGCACCTCTGCTTCTCTTTGGCCACCTTCTAAGATATTGGGGGTGATTTTCCAACCTCACCGCACCTGGCACAGATCGGCCGACCCTGGAAAATAGTGTGCGGGCCTAAAAGTTCGTTCTGTGCCTGGCACCAAACACTTTGCAATCGTCCTGGCCCCTTTTTACTGTCGCAAACTCAATCGCATGTCGGGGGTCATGATGGGAGAGGGTATGTCAGGGGTCATGCAGCAGAACCCACCGGGAGGGCTCTGATGCGCTAATGTAGGCAACCCATGACTTCAACACCATTATTCCAACAAAACTCATCACCAAACTTCGTGGCCTGGGGCTCTGCTCCACCCTCCGCAACTGGATCCTCAACTTTCTAACTCACAGACCGCAATCAGTAAGGACAGGCACCAACACTTCCTCCATGATTATCCTCAACGCCAGTGCCCCGCAAGGCTATGTCCTCAGTCCCTTGCTATACTCCATATACACTTATGACTATGTGGCCAAATTCTGCTCCAACTCCATTTTCAAGTTTGTTGATGACACCACTGTAGTGGGTCGGATTTCAAACAGCGACAAGATGGTGTACAGGAAAGAGATAGAGAATCTGGTGAAATGGTACGATGACAATAATCTCAGTCAAATGAAGGAGCAAGTCATCAACTTCAGGGGGTGTAGTGAAGGACATGGCCCTGGGGATGAAGTGGAGATGGTAGAGTGCTTCAAGTTTCTAGGTGTTCAGATCACCAACAATCTGTCCTGGACCCTCCATGCCAACGCTATAGCTAAGAAAGTTCACCAATGCCTCTAGTTTCTCAGAAGGTGAAGGAAATTTGGCACATGCAGTGTGATCCTCATCCATTATTACAGATGCACCATAGAAAACATCCCATCCAGTAGTATCGCAGCTTGGTATGGCTCCTGCTCTGACCAAGATCGCAAGGAACTACAAAGGATTGTGAAGCTAGCCCAGTCCATCACGCAAACCAGCCTCCCATTAATTGATTCCGTCTACACTTCCTGCTGCTTCGGGAAAGCAGCCAGCATATTCAAGGACCCTCCCGCCCTCCCTCCCCCCTCCCACCCCCACACCCCACCCTCTTCTTCTTCCCTGCTGTCACCAGACTCTTGAATAGTCCTATTATATATTAAACTGATCTTTCTCTTCATCCTACCTGTAACTGCAACACCATATTCTGCACCATATACTTTTCCCCTATGTTCTTCATGAACGGTATGTTTTGCCTGAATAACGCGCAAGAAACAATATTTTTCATTGTATCACAGTGTGATGACTTCAATCAGGCCATTGAGGTTGGCCTATTGGAGTCTGAACTCCCTGATTAAGGATCTAATTGATGGACCAATCAGGGAGTCTTTGCCTTGTACTTAACTGGGAGTGTCAATTCCTCTGACACCCCCAGAGGTAGACTGCTAACTGATAGCACTCTGTGTACTGCTGTTAGAGTTGTAAATAAAGGGATTTTGGTGAAGGGACTTCTTCCTCCGCAGACTTATTACATCCAGTACATGAGGCAATAGTTCAAATCAATCATTCAATCAACCAACCCATCAAGAACCATGCTGATTCAGTTTTGAATCTTCCCTCCCTCTATTTAGGGAGCACATTTAAGTTTGGAGTCACAGCAAAATCCATTTCAATTTCATAATATGCTTTTGCTGTTTGTACATTTACTTTAATATGACTTTACACAAACCATTCATTCATTCATTCATTTTTAAGTTGAAACGAATATGCTATTCAAACAATTACAATTTCTTTTACATACAACAATTACAGTCAAACTGTACCTTTTTGATCTGCTTTTCAGCTCTATGTAGAGAATCTGTCACTGATAACTTTTCTGTAGGGAATTTTGGGGTTATAATATTATCCTCCTCTTTCTGTGCAACTGTGATTTCTGGAACCTCCTTTAAAATGAAGAATATTTTTTATTACTTATATTTTAACATTGATCTGATATGCATGCCTGTACTGTTACTATAATCCTTGAGATGCCGAACACTAGAGGGCAGAAATATCCCTGTCACTAATGCTCAGGATTTGTAAAAATACTATTTCTTAAATAATTGACAATTGGGGTTTACTTTTATTTCTTAAACAATATGTCTGAATTGAAGCACCAAGTTAAAAATTAAGCTGCAATTCAGGAGTATTTCAATAAATCTCACACAAAAGCAAAATAGTCCAGATGCATGGAAGGGTGGTCATATGGACATGTGTCTGGCAGAAGTATGCAGAGCAAGTGACATCAATCAGCTTCTAATTTGGTGCCTAACCTGCCACTTGGACTTTGCAGGCAGGGCCTGCTAACAACCTTCATTAAATACTCCCATCTGAACAAGGGACTCATGCCCACCAACCTCCTCCCCATGTCAGCTATCCCTGACCAGCCCCTGTCCCTACCTCCACCACCATCAGCACTATTTAAATACATCAGCATGGGACTTTCAGGTGAGGTACTTTTGACTTTTTTTTGCTGCTGCGGAGTTAGTAAAGCGGAGGTACTCTGTGTTTGGAATCAAAAGAGAGTGGTGCTGGACCTTTTCAAGGAGTTTACTAATATTGGAAGACTGTGAGCAAAAAGCCCACAATCACTTATGATGCTAAAGTTATAGCTCCCCTTGGGCTGCAGCACATCAGGGAGATAGAGCATAGACAGCTGAAGGGAAGCTGTGCACGAAGGGATAGAAGGACATTCTACCTATGATATTCGAGAAGCACTTCTCTTACATCAGCTTCAGCCAGGAGCAACATCTGAGGCATCTACAACTCGTGAAGGAGGTGTTTACTGAACAGTGCCACCTTCTCAAAGCAGGTCTGCTACCATAAAAAAAGGTGCTGCCAATGGCTATGAAAATCACTATAACTCTCAACTTCCACACCAAGGCGCCTCCCAGACTAGAGGTGCCGATATAATCAACATCACAGAATTGTTACAGCATAGAAGGAGGTCATTCGACTTGTTGTGATGGCAATGCTTCTCCCAATGAACAATTCACCGAGAGCCATCCCCCCAACTTCTACCCGTAACCCTGTACATTCTTCCTTTTCAGATAATAATCCAAGTCCCTCTAGAATGCCTTGATTGAACTACATTACAGTCTCAGTTAGTGTATTCCAGACCTTAGCAACAGAATGCATGTACTTTCTTACTGCCTGTAATCATTGTATGGGAAGAGGTGTGTATTTTCTTACTCTTTGAATATGTATTCCAATTAAAATGTTAAGCAGCAAGTTTTTGTGAGTTTTAAAATGGATGTTATTTACTGTCATGCACTTATCCGGAATTAATGCCATGGCACACACTTGATCTCACGTACACACACAGATTGGATACAGATAAAAATAGTGCCCTTTTGCAGATTTACGCACGGGGATGGGGGTGTAGTATAACAGCCATAAGTCCTCTTCTTACCACCCATCTGTAAATAGAAAGGCTTTTAGATTTGCACCCCCCTTTTAAAAGTGGTGGTGTATCTCCCAATCCCTCCGTATTAGTGTCATCCAATTTCTATTAATGACCTGCCAGCAAACTCATGGTTAGTCAGAGGGTTAGTTTATTTTGCACACACTCAAATGCAGGAGAAGGGTACACTGAAAGAGAGGTGGAGAAAGAAAGATTTACAGGGAAATAACCACAGAAAAATAATTATTGTTTCACATGTGTTTAGAGTCCAGACTCAAATGTCCTCTGGTGTATTGCTTTGCCGAGGGCAGCAGGTTGAATACTGATGCTGAATGATTCACTTTTCCAGCAGAGGTGACATTCACAAGAAGACAGACTTGCAGAGATGAATCAGTCTTGCAGGCAATGGTACAAAAAGTCCAGTAATTCCAGTAGAAACAGTTTAGATGGGGCCTGACATTCAAGCCTGGACAGAGCCCTTTTCTGTGTTGCTGCTAGGTAGATGGAAAGATGGCAGACTGAGCTTTGTAGCTCCACAAGGCAATGTTACAATCTCTACCAGCTAGGCAGGGGAGAGGCAGTGGTCATGTCAAATGACTTCAACCTCTCCACTTTGGTTTTTACAGATATACATCCCTTTGTCTGGGTTCCTGGGATTGTTAATGTTTCAACCATCAAGTCTTAATGGGAGGTTGCAGGGTCCATCGTCCTAGCATATGAATTGACTCCGGTTGGCTAGGCCTTGCTTACAAAATGTAGATTACCTTTGTATAATTCTCTTTGAATTTGGTCTCTGCAGCCCAGAGGAGTCGTTGGCATTTCTTCAGAGATAACAAGGTGCAGGTTTCTGCAATATTTCTAAATAGCTCTTATTGTTCGAAGGTCACAGCTATACATAGCTTCTGCTATTTTACAAGGTCATTGTCCCATTTAAACATGATGATTTATATACATAAAAATATAGAGTGTGAGGTCTTAGTCCTGTTACACAGATTACAGTTAATTTGGTCTCTGATTACAATTTCTGGTCTCCCTAGTGGTAGGCTTCTGGATTCTTGAATGAATTTGGTGGTTTAAAGATAAACTAAGGGTCTTGTAAAGCAAAGCATTCACAGCAGGTTGTAAGGTTTCTTGTTGTCAAATATTTAGGAGATTGGTTCTTAGGTGAAGATGATTGGCTGACTGGCAGAAGGCAGAGAGTGGGGATAAAGGGGTCTTTTTCAGGATGGCAGCTGGTGACTAGTGGTGTGCTTCAGGGATCGGTGCTGGGACCACAACTTTTCATAACATACATTAACGATTTGGAAGAAGGAACTGAAGGCACTGTTGCGAAGTTTGCAGATGATACAAAGAGATATAGAGGGACAGGTAGTATTGAGGAAGCAGGGGGGCTGCAGAAGGAATTGGACAGGTTAGGAGAGTGGGCAAAGAAGTGGCAGATGGAATACAATGTGGAAAAGTGTGAGGTTATGCACTTTGGAAGGAGAAATGGAGGCATTGACTATTTTCTAAATGGGAAAATGCTTAGGAAATCAGAAGCACAAAGGGGCTTGAGAGTCCTTGTTCAAGATTCGCTTAAGGTTAACATGCAGGTTCAGTCGGCAGTTAGGAAGGCAAATGCAATGTTCGCACTCATGTCGAGAGGGCGAGAATACAAGAGCAGGGATGTACTTCTGAGGCTGTATTAGGCTCTAATCAGAACCCATTTGGAGTATTGTGAGCAGTTTTGAGCCCCATATCTAAGGAAGGATGTGCTGGCCTTGGAAAAGATCCAGAGGAGGTTCACAAGAATGATCCCTGGAATGAAGAGCTTGTCGTATGAGGAACGGTTGAGGACTCTGGGTCTGTACTCGTTGGAGTTTAGAAGGATGGTCTAGTGGACACATGAGCGGCGCAGGCTTGGAGGGCCGAAGGGCCTGTTCCTGTGCTGTATTGTTCTTTGTTCTTGTTCTTTGATGAGGGGGGAACTTATTGAAACTTACAGGATACTGCGAGGCCTGGATAGAGTGGACATGGAGAGGATGTTTCAAATAGTAGGAAATACTAGAACCAGAGGGCACAACCTCAGGCTGAAGGGACGATCCTTTAAAACAGAGATGAGGAGGAATTTCTTCAATCAAAAAATGGTGAATCTGTGGAACTCTTTGCTGCAGAAGGCTATGGAGACCAGGTCATTGAGTATCTTTAAGACAGAGATAGATAGGTTCTTGATTAATAAGGAGGTCAAGGGTTATGGGGAAAAGGCAGGAGAATGGGAATGAGAAATGGCGGAGCAGACTCAATGGGCCGAGTGGCCTAATTCTGCTCCTATGTCTTATGGTCTTATGGTGAACTGTGGAACTGGAACAAATTAGGGACTTCAGCTGCTTGAAGGCTTGCAGTTGTTTTCAGAGTAAGATTCTCAGACTGGCTGATGACTGATGGTTTGATGAGTTTGCTGGGATAACAAGGGTGCAGTTCGTGAAACCAGTTTCAATCACATGAATGCAGGGTTAACACTTCTGAGGCCCACCCCAGTCTAATTTGAATGGGAGAGACCACGATGAAGCAATGTGATATTAATAGCAGCCACTGAGCTTCAATGGCCCATAACTTCCTTCTATCAGTGGAAAGCCACTGACCGCCAGAATGGAAAAAATTATGTACTTACCTGCATTTAAAAATCCCAGTCAGGTCAGTAGCCTTCGACCTGGGCCGGAACAATCTCCGCAGGCCCCAGCACGGCACAGGAGGGGCACAATCTCACCGGCCGTTCACACCCCGCTGTCGCTACAGCGAGGGTGGAGAATTTGGTGCTCAGCAGCGGGACCAGGAAATCCCGCCAGCGTGAATGGCCATAAGATTCCAGCCGAGGAGTCTAGCCGCACCCCCTGTGATGAAGCCAGATTGGGAATGCCCATTGCAGTCAGTGCTTGAAACAGCAGTTTCGTATTGAAGACAGTGAGATTCCCTACTATTATAAAGGTTACTATTATAAATGCTATTGTTATTGGCTCACCTAAAGTGTAATTTTTTTTTTATTATTGAAGATTATTATTCAATATTTTAAGTGAACATGGGTTTTGTTATTTGTTTTAAATCTGTGAAACTACCATATAAATCTGCACTCTATTACTATATAACTTTACATGCGACATGCTTAAAAATGTATGTTTTAATTCAGAATATAGCAACTGCAAATTTAGTCATGAAGAAGAAAAGTCAGAACTTCACAGACAACAAGTTGGATACCTTACTGCACAAGGTTGAACAGAGGAGAGTTTATATTCTAGGCCGTGGAAAATCTAAACCTCCTAGGAAACTTCAATCAATGGCTTGGAAGCAGGTAGTCAGACATTCTCATAGCGAACAGACTCGTGCCTAGGACAGTGGATCAATGCTGGGAGAAACTTAACGATTTAATGCGTTCAGCCAGGGTATGTATATATCTTAATAAAAAAAGTAATTGCTTAAACTTAAGAAAAGGAATGATGGTTGTTCTGCCTACTCAGTTTTTGATATGACAAATGTAATCTTGATGTCTGTTTGCTAACTTTGAGATGTCAAAAATGCAGTAACATTGGGTACGCTATGAACTAGCTAGCCCATTCAATGTAAACAATACTGTCTCCTTGCTCTTCTGAGGTGTCATAAAATGCTGTTACCTTGGAGCTGGTTCTGACCTGGTCATAAGTGTTCTAATGGAAAAAGTCCCTCCAGGGCACAAGCTTTCAGATGTCTCTGTGCTTCAGGGCACGATAGGAAGATTTTAAAAATATATTTATCTGTTTATTTTGTTGTTTTGTGTAGTTTATCTGTATATTTATGCCTTCATTTAAACATTTTCCTGTTCAAATATGTTGAGAGCGATCTTACCAGCTCAACACACCAGTCGATGGGTGGGGCTAGCCGGTAAGATTGTGGGAGAGGTGAAAAATCAGGCACTGCCCACCAGGCAAGGGACTGGGTCATGATGGAGTGGAGAAATGTTGGGGGTGGGGCCTAAGGGGAGACAGGCAGGGGAGAGGAGCTGCGCTTTCTGCAATCGGAGATCAGCTTGGTGGGGAGCTGTACATGCTGCAACTGGGGATCGGCTGGGGGTGGTGGGGGTGTGATCAGCCGAAAGTGTAGCGAGGGCTGCACACTCTGCATCCGGGAATCGATCAGGGTGGCGATCGATCGGGCGGGGAGGGAGGCAATCAGCCAGGCCGGTGGACACAATTGGCCAGGGGTGACAGGGGTGCATTTGGGCCGGTGATGGCGGGGGGTTGTTGCACAGAACAAAGATATTTGCACATGCCCAATAGCATTCTCTACTGTGAGCAGCCAGCTTTCTGGCAAGCTGAGGCCCCACCCCCTCCTGCTTCTGGCAGGAATCAGATTGTGCATAACTTTTTGAATTAAATAGGGTTAGATTTCATTTGTGGCCTCGCCAAAAAAACGGATCTGAAACTCTCCCACTTTCATGCTCGTTCGGCACTTAGAATTTATTTGGTAAGATCGCCCCCATTGTTTATATCGATAATGTTATTCAGTTACAATTATCTTGTATTCAACTGTTGTATTTTGATGTTGCAATAAAATATTTGTAGCAATCTGTAAAATTCAATGAAAAGTATCTATTGACAAAAAATAATGTTATGAATACAAAATTTTGATACCATGTTAGCATTTAACTTGATGTTCAACTTACGGAGCTGCACTATGAGATTTGGGATAAGAGCGACCTCAACTTTTTCAAATTTTTGGCAATAAAATATTCTTTTTCACTTTACCACAAGGGCAGCACAATGGCACGCACAGTGGTTAACATTGCTGCCTCACAGCGCCAGGGACCCGGGGTTGATTCCCGGCTTGAGTCACTATCTGTGTGGAGTTTGCACATTCTCCCCGTGTCTGCATGGGTTTCCTCCAGGTGCTCCAGTTTCCTCCCACAGTCTGAAAGACTTGCTGGTTAGGTGCATTGATCCAAACAGGCGCCAAAGTGTGGCGACAAGGGGAATTTCACAGTAACTTCATTGCAGTGTTAATGTAAGCCTTACTTGTGACTAAAAAGTAAACTTTAACTTTAGCAGTTATGTTGCCTTATTTCTATAAGCAGGGAGGGAGGGAAGGGAATGATGGAGGGAGAGAAGGGAATAAGGGATGGAGAAAGGGAAGGAGGGAAGTAATTGAGGGATGGAGAAAGGGACGGAAGGAATAGAATCATAGAATCCCTACAGTGCAGAAAGAAGCCATTCGGTCCTTTGAACTTGCACCGGCATCAATCTTACCCAGGCCCTATCCCGGTAACCCCTGTTAATCTCCCTGACACTAAGGGGAAATTGAGCATGGCCAACCAACCTAACCCGCACATCTTTAGACTATGGTAGGAAACCGGAGCACCCAGAAGAAACCCACACAGACACAGGGAAAATGTGCAAACTCCACACCGGCAGTTACCCGAGGCCAGAATTGAACCGGCGTTGTGAGAGAGCAGTGCTAACCATTGTGCTAAAGGAGGTGAGTACTGCTCCCCAAAAGGTGCCAGGGTGCACAAGGGCAAGGCAGCCATTGGCCAGATGCTGCGGGGGGGGGGGGGGGGTCCTTCAAGGGAGCTAGGGATTAAGGGGCTGGGGTTGGACTGAAGGGAGCCAGGTCAGGGGTTTACTCCGGGATGGGGGGTCACGGTGGGCCAGGTTTAACACCCCTTAATGGTGCACAGCACAGTTGCAGCCTGTCTGTCCTAAAATCCTCTCACAGGGCAGAGCCATTCTGCAGCTTGTCTCTTGGAAAGCATTTCACACCCCTTGAATTTTTAATAGGCTTAGAGTTTTACTGAAGCCATGCGCCTGCTTTGATCTTATTGCATTTGTTTGTTTAAAGTGAATTTTACACCCCATTAACTTTTAAGAGGCTCTATGGTTAGCCAGCTGGTGCCTGCTTCATACAACCTATTGAGGTTGTTTGTTTATACAGCATTTCATGCCCGATTAACTCACAAGAGATTCCTTGATTGTACACCTGGTTCTGGCTGAACTCAGCTTTTTAAAAAAAATAAACTAGTCGATGTCAGAAGTCTGTGGTTTGTCTGAAAGGTTTTTTTTCCATCCAGGCGGCTGGGTCCACTCATTTCCTTTTTGAATGGCTGTGTACCAGAGCATTGAGAAGGAGCTACCAAATTTTGGCTGCCAATGGCCTGGGTGTCTGGTGGAGCGGGGCTTATGTTTTTGGTGGAAGGGAGTAACAAGACTGAAGGCTTGCTGCATGTCACCCAGAGAGAGAAGGCTGGGTAGTAATGTTCAGGGCAGGCGGAGGCAGAGGGGGGGCAATATGGGATTCACCGTTGGTTAAGAGGCTGGTAAGATTACATTAGGGAGACTCTTAAGACTGAAATAAACAACGCTGCTTAAAAGATGTAGCAAAATCCAAATGAATGCTAAAGCTTATTACAGACACACCAAACCCACTTTGAAAGTACTTTTTAATGGAACTAACAGCCTCATGACAACCAAATTTTTTTTTAAATCTTTCTTTCACTTTCTGTGCATTTTAAACATCTTTTAGACACATTTACAAAAGATTAGCCCACTAAAAGAACCACCCCGCCCCCCGACCCCCATATGTCTCCTGCCTCTGTTTGCTGCAGCTAGAACAACAACAAACTATGTAAATAAGCAAATGTAAATACTGACTTAACATTGGGGCAAACAGGAAAAGTTAGCGCTGTCCCATTAGTTTTAATTGAGCCAGTGCAGCACAGTGCTTCCATGTGGACACTTTTAAAACACCAAGTCAGGACTTTAAACATGGTGTGCTTTTAACGCGCATATCGGTGAATAGGGACTTCCGCATAGTCTCAACGTGCATGTGCAGAATATGATCTCCACAGGTGAAGATTTAACGGAAATTATGGGCCAATCTTTCCCTTTGTCCAGTATGGGGGGGGAGGTAGTGGAAGACAGACGATCACCCAGTATACTGTACATGTTTACACAGTCCACTGGGAGATCAGGGCGCCTGTCCGTAGAACTTAGCAGCCGGCTTCCCAGTGAGATTAGGTTCCACCCCCCCTCCTGGCGAGAATCGCATCCTGGCACTTTTTTTTGATGAAGTGCCATAAGATCGCATTTTTCAACTTGCCAAAAAAATGAGTCTGAAACTCCCATTTTGTAGTTCGTTCAGCAGTTAGAATTTTTTTGGTAAGATCGCCCCCATAGTCTTTCGCATTGGCCCATCCTTAATCAGAGATATAGCATTCCACAGAGGGCCCACCTACATCCATATTGAATTAAATATTCACCAGATACATAATGCCGTCTGTCGTCCAACTGCCAAAAGTCACATGATGAGCAGCAGCTATTTAAACAACTTGTTTGTGTACAATTTTTAAAAATATAGACTGAAAGTTCGTTACATGACATGTCGATATTGAGCATGATACTGGGGATACTGTATGATTTACCAACCATGCTCTCAACCTGTCCTGCCACCTTCACAAAGGTGTATAATTATTTAATCAACTATCAGCTACCAGATGGTGCACTGCAGCTGGGTCCACAGGCGCTGTCTTCAAGTTTGCCACTGCTTCTCCACCGGAACGTATAGGTTCCACATTCTTTGCAAAGCCCTGTGCCAAATGTGAGTTGGACACCTTCATGCAGTGGCTTGACAGTGACAACAGGTCCTGTAGCAGATCTGCCATGCGCCAAGAATTTCTGTGTACCTGTCCATCAGCATTCTATTGTATGCCACCCCATCAAAGTCCTCATCTGAAATCGCTGCAGCAGAACACATCTGCAGCGGAAACGTCTGCAGTCTTGTCCTCTGGGAACTTGCAAATAGAATAACCATTGTCCTGGTCTGGTTGCAAGATGTGAGTGACTCACAACATGCAGTTGTCACCCACTATTCTCTGGGGTATCCGCAGTAGCAGATTGTGAGCTGGTGGCTGCCAGCGTCAGACAATGTGATGGTGTTTCTTTATCGTGAGGCTGCACTGGCTGACCTGGCAGTAATTCTTGGATATCTGAAAGCATTAATGCAGAAGGAGAGGCTCAGGGTGAGAGAACGCAAGGGGTAGGTGGAAAGCATCCATGGTCACACCATTTGAAGCATGCACTTTATGCTACATTGAGGAATGAGACTGAAGTAGAATTTGAGAAGATGCACAAGGCAGGAACACACTGTCGTTCTGGATGTTCTCAGTGATGCCCATTGCTTCAATCATTCCTGACCCCATAATGCAGAACCCTAGAGCTCAGGATAAGTACGTGAGCCCCTCCCTTGCTGCTTCTGCTCTGCTCCCTTCTATGAGGTTCCACTTTGCCTTAAAGAGAGATGGAAGAGAGCCACTGAGTATGTTGCAATGTGTTTGGGTGATGTGTCTATTATAGCTGAATAGCTGGAAGTATGTGGAAGTTGTGAAATGTAGGTGTGAAACTGCAGAAATGGTAATAGTGTGTGGATGAGCTGGAGCATACAAATATGAATCATGTGTCCTGACTGCTAGTGATTGCTGATGGGCAAGTGATGGAGCTGTGGTGAATTGAGTGGGGTCAGTGGTTACAACAAGTAAGTGAGACAAATGATGCTGCATTCACTGACCTAGACCATTGTGCAAGGGGACTGAACTCTTTTTGCTACTGCAGCCAAGTCATTGGGGTGTTATATATTTAAAAAGGTTTCAGGTTGCTTTAAGAGCTGATCACATGATTTGATGGTTATGCCATTAGGGTGTTGAAGAGACTGTTGTTTTACTTTCAGTTTGTATTCTGTACAGGCAACATCTCTTAGATTCAAAATTACAACAGGTTTATTCTATGTGTACCAACCACATTCTTTTATTTTTGTTTAAAACCCACAACCCCGAACATGGTTAGTATGTTACAAGAGGCTACTACACTGGTTGAATTGACCTCCAATGACTACTCCCATTATTTTTTGCACTGTATGCCTTGCAGGCATCTTGGTCCTCTGCTGAAACATGACGTGCATCCTCCTGGATTAAAGCTTCCTGCTTTGTATCAAAGAGAAGGAGAGCCCTCTCTCCAGCTTGCTGCATTGTTACTATTCTTATCTCTTGTGAAAAACATCTTTGCAGATAGTTCCACCACTTGCTGCAGCCAGAACACACCGCCCATTTCAGAAGTGAAGGTTGCCTTTAAGAAGTACAGGCCAGCTGTAATTTATCCTAACCACACAACACCCTTGCTGAGCACGTGGTTATTTGGCAGCACATTTCGCACTGGGCTACATACAAAGAACAAAGAAAACTACAGCGCAGGAACAGGCCCTTCGGCCCTCCAAGCTTGCACCGACCATGCTACCCAACTTAACTAAAATCTCCTACCCTTCCGGGGACCAGATCCCTCTATTCCCATCCTATTCATGTCTTTGTCAAGACGCCCCTTAAAAGTCACTATCGTATCTGCTTCCACTACCTCCCCGACAACGAGTTCCAGGCACCCACCACCCTCTGTGTAAAAGATCTGCCTCGTACATCTCCTTTAAACCTTGCCCCTTGCACCTTAAACCTGTGCCCCCTAGTAATTGACTCTTCCACCCTGGGAAAAAGCTTCTGACTATCCACTCTGTCCATGCCCCTCATAATCTTGTAGACTTCTATCAGGTCACCCTTCAACCTCTGTCGTTCCAGTGAGAACAAACCAAGTTACCCCAACCTCTCCTCATAGCTGATGCCCTCCATACCAGGCAACATCTTGGTAAATCTTTTCTGTGCCCTGTCCAAAGCCTCCACATCCTTCTAGTAGTGTGACAACCAGAATTGAACATTGTATTCCAAGTGCAGCCTAACTAAGGATCTATAAAGCTGCAACATGACTTGCCAATTTTTAAACTCAATGCCCCGGCCAATGAAGGCAAGCATGCCGTATGCCTTCTTGACTACCTTCTCCACCCGCATTGCCACTTTCAGTGACCTGTGTACCTGTACACCCAGGTCCCTTTGTCTATCAATACTCTTAAGGGTTCTGCCATTTACTGTATATTTCCTATCTGTATTAGACCTTCCAAAATGCATTACCTCACATTTGTCTGGATTAAACTCCATCTGCCATCTCTCTGCCCAAGTCTCCAACTGATTTATATCCTGCTGTATCCTCTGATGGTCCTCATCATTATCTGCAAATCCACCAACCTTTGTGTCATCCACAAACTTACTAATCAAACCAGTTACATTTTCTGCCAAATCATTTATATGTATTACAAACAGCAAAGGTCCTAGCACTGACCCCTGAGGAACGCCACTTGTCACAGCCCTCCATTCAGAAACGCACCCTTCCACTGCTACCTCTGTCGTCTTTGACCAAGCCAGTTTTGTATCCACCTTGCCAGCTCACTTCTGATCCCATGTGACTTCACCTTCTGCACCAGTCTGCCATGAGGGACCTTGTCAAAGGCCTTACTGAAGTCCATGTAGACAACATCCACTGCCCTACCCTCATCAATCATCTTCGTCACTTCCTCGAAAAACTCGATCAAGTTTGTGAGACACGACCTCCCTTTCACAAAACCATGTTGCCTCTCACTAATACATCCACTTATTTCCAAGTGGGAATAAATCCTGTCTCGAAGAATCCTCTCCAATATTTTCCCTACCACTGATGGAAGGCTCACCGGCCTGTATTTACCTGGATTATTCTTGCTACCCTTCTTAAACAAAGGAGCAACATTGGCTATTCTCCAATCCTCTGGGACCTCCCCTGTAAGAGTTTTAACAACACCAGGTTAAAGTCCAACAGGTTTATTTGGTAGCAAATGCCATTAGCTTTCGGAG
Organism: Mustelus asterias; assembly: GCF_964213995.1. NCBI lineage: Eukaryota > Metazoa > Chordata > Chondrichthyes > Carcharhiniformes > Triakidae > Mustelus > Mustelus asterias. Next base: position 37,796,613 of record NC_135818.1, read on the forward strand.
CGCTGCCCCTTCGTCAGATGGAGTGGATATCTGCTCTCAAACAGGGCATACAGAGACACAAAAACTCTCGTCGTGTCTCTGTATGCCCTGTTTGAGAGCAGATATCCACTCCATCTGATGAAGGAGCAGCGCTCCGAAAGCTAATGGCATTTGCTACCAAATAAACCTGTTGGACTTTAACCTGGTGTTGTTAAAACTCTTACTGTGTTTACCCCAGTCCAATGCCAGCATCTCCACATCATGACCTCCCCTATAGCCAGTGAGGATACAAAGGTTTTTCTCAAGGAACCAGCAATTTCCTCCCTTGCCTCTCTCAGTATTCTGGGGTATATCCCATCAGGCCCTGGGGACTTGTCTACCCTAATGTTTCTCAAGAACCCCAATACCTCCTCTTTTTTGATCTCAACATGACTCAAACTATCTACACGCCCTTTCCCAGACTCATCATCCACCAAGTCCTTCTCTTTGGTGAATACTGACGCAAAGTACACATTTAATACCTCGCCCATTTCTTCTGGCTCCACGAATAGATTCCCTCCTTTGTCCTTGAGTGGGCCAACCCTCTCCCTGGCTACCCTCTTGCTCTTTATATATGTATAAAAAGCCTTGGGATACCTCAATACTACTGATGAGAAGGCAGCATGAAGTTTGCGCATCATGATCCCCACCCAAAAACCTGATCTATTGATTTTGTTATCCCAATCCCTTTACTACTTGTCAGCTTCTGATGTTTTGATTGTCAATGGTTGAGGAGGAGTGAATTGAAAGCTTCCTGTTACAAAATATTCATAACAAATTTGAAAAGGAGGTGAACAGTTCTCAAGGAGAGGTAAGTATTTACAATGTCAGTTAGCCTCAGGGAAGAAAGGTAAGTTTGGCTGACCAGCAATATAGTTAGCATAGAGTTGAAAGATCAGGAGGTAAGGTTTACAAATTCAGATCTACCTGAAGAACCTTAGTTTTCAGGTTCAGCAGCATCAGTCACTACTTTTCAAAACTGCCACCAACAAGCCTATTCACCAAAAAAAATCCTTGATCCCTCTCTCTGTGCAATCTACTGCCCCATCTCCAAGTTCCCTTTTCTCTTAATTCTTTGAGCACGTTTTCACCTCCCAGATCCATGGCAAATTTCCTGTAATTCCTGGTTTAAGTGGTTTAATCATATTATTTTGTAGGAGTTGACCCTACTGGTATGATAGCTTAATGCAGAGACGCAGCAATAGCATCTGCTTTGTGAACTAGAGAATGCAAATAGCCACATCTTCCACATTTCATTAAACTCTCCAAAGGCAAAACAAGCAAATGCTTGGAGAGCCAAGAGTCCATATTAAGTGAACATATCAAATAACAGCTGTGATTTGATTCACTTATTTCCATCGATACGTCTTGTGTTCGTGTGATATAGTCAACAGGGTCAGATACCCAAGTTCCGGGGGGCTGTCTTCTATGATTTTGAGCTAATTTTCAAACTACCATTTCTCCTATTCAATCAGTCTGACAAGAAGTGTGAGCAGTCATTGGAATGCTGCACAATCTTTCACTGACTCCACCATGCTGGAGTGTTTTCTTCATTTGGGAACTATGGCTACAATGAATCCTTCAGATTTAAAGGCAAAAATAAAAATTTATTACCGACTCTTTTTTTCAACACACTTGTTCATTGTCCACTTTTGCGTCTCACTTATTTCTATCCTGATACCAGCTGTCCTTGAACCCATTTCCTCGACACACAATTTCAATTTCTCAGTCATCCATAAAAGCTTAAATATTTAACTATTCTTCTGAGTAAAAACTTTAACCCTCTATTTTTTTGTTGCAGACAGGAAAGCAACGCTCATTAAAATTCCTCGTTAAACAAGTCCTGAAAGCACACAATGCATTATGGAACTCATTGGCCCGAGTTTCATTCCAGGATTGGGAGATCAATGTCAGGAATGTTTCTAGCTCCCGGCTCCATCTCAGTGCGGGAAGCATTCACAGCCCTGATTTTCACAGAGGCGGATTATTAGTTGGTTGTAGGGCAGGTTGGGCAGCCAATTGGCTGCTACAGTGGGGAGAATGGAGGAGGATCCATGCAAATGCTGTATGGGCAGGATTTTCCAGCCGCGTTCACCCTGAAACCGGAAAATTCTGCCCGAAGACATCGGATCTTTCCATGGTACACCCCTCGCCCGCTACAATTCCTGTGGTGGGTGGAATGGGAAAATTCGCCCCAGTAACCCTTTTGGGCTAAATCTTACCAAAAAATGGCAGAGTGTTGTTTCCAGCGAGAAAACCAGCATGTTTCTCGGGTCGGTTTTCGCTCCATATCTTACAGATTTATAGACACCCACAAAAAAAGTTCAAGGGGGTGTGTATCACACTGTCATACAGGAGGCGAGCATACACACGCCAGCAAAACCCAGCTGCACAGAGATTGGGACGCCATTATTAAAGGGTGCACCGATCATAATCTGCATAAACCTCCCCCGCACCCCACCCCCCAGCCCACCACGGAGGTCTCAGAGGCTCTCTACCCCTGAACGGAGTTGGCCCCTTCTCCATCCCTCAATCATCAGCCCCTTCTCTCTGCCCCCCCCCCCCCCCCCCCCCCCCCCGGCACTATCATCAGCCCCTTCTCCCCTCCGCCCAACAGTCTGACCAGCACCCACCGAAGGTGCCAAAATGACAGTGCCAACATTTGCCAAGGGGCAGTTCTGGGGGCAGTGCCAGGGCATTATCTGGCCATGTCCCACTCCTCTGGGGGCTATACTTACCTTTATGCCCCCCGGGGAAATCCCCACAACAGGTTCACGTCTGTGAACCACAGTTAATTATGTTTTAATTACTAGCGTACACAGTTAGTAAGTTAGATATCTCACTCCCCCCACCCCTGTCTGGATGATCCACTCCCCTCCCCTTTCATCCCCCCTGGCCGAATGCATCCCCCCCACCCCCACCCCCCCCGGCCAATAGCTCCCTTGTTCACATCCCAACCCCCGGCCTATCATCCCTCCACTCATTCACCACCCCCAACCCCTCCAGCTGATCAGCCCCCACTGTTCAAGCCCCCCACCTCCTCCCCGACCAATCGCTGCCACCATTCACCCACCCCTGTCAATTGCCGCCTTGGCTATGCCCAATTGCAGAGTGTGCAGCTCCCCATGCACTCCCTCCCCTAAGGCTCCGCCCCTCTCCTTATCGCTGCCCCCTCAATTTAGGCCCCACCCTGGTGGACAGGGCCAGGCTGGCACTGCCCAAGGAGCACTGCCCCCTACCCCCAGCCACCCGGGGGGCCTCAATAGCCCCCGGTCCCAGCAATGGGACCAGACGGCAAGTGAGCCTGGACGATTGCGTCCCGGGCTCACTAATAATATTTAAATTGGAATTCAAATATTAAAATAAGCCTTGATTACGCGAGCAGATGGGGGCTGGTAAGATCACGAGAGGTGAGAAACCCTGTTTTTCACAATCTTACCAGCTCGCCATGCCGATTGACCGTCGTGATGAGCCGGTAAGATTGCCCCCCCTAAAACCTTTAGTGTGGCTGCCATTTGGCTGAAAGAACACATGCACTAATGGTGGAGGAGAAAGACAAAGGCCTGGCAGCTGGGGCAGAGTTGCCTCTGCTCCTTGAGGCAGTCAGGGATAGTACTGAGACATCTGTTACAGTCGACTGGCCCAAACATCACTCCGATCAGTTTTGAGCTGGAGATTCCCTGCATTATTAAATAAAGTCTGTGAATTTCAGTAGATCAGTCTTCATGCGGGGTTCCCTGTAAGAGGTTTCCTCTATTTCACTCACCCCAAACATGCTCCCATTCAGTAAAGGATCTTATTATCTGGTAACTCAAACATGAGTCATATAAATTAGTTCTTTCCAAAATGAATCAAACTATATTGCCATTATTAGTAACCAACAGATGAAGCCAGTGTTCTGAGCTTGCATTGTGGTATATCCAACAACTTGTAGCAATTTTAAAGTCTAATGTCCCAAAATGATACATGGACCAAGAGAGGTATGGAAGCCATGTCTTTCGTTGTTGAGACAAATGATTTAAACTTTGATGTGTTACTCAAACAATAAGCAAGGAATAATCATTGTTGAGGAAGGACCAGAGTCAGAGTACTGTATTAGGCAAGTTGAAGTTTGTGACGGGAGGTGGTCAAAGGGCCAGAGATTAGGGGAACATATCAAATCTAGAGGTGACAAAATTATACATAAGAGTGATAATAATGGGAGCAGGGCAGGTGCAAGAGTATTAGGAGCCCTAGTCAAACCTTCAAACTTGCACCCGCCCCTACCACCCCAGAATTAACTTCCGAAAATTAATACCATGCATTAGTATGAATAAAAATTTTGTATTTATAATTAGATATATTTTACATGAAAAAGGAGAATGTTATGATACAAAAAGTGGAAAAAATTGAAAGGGTGCGGAGGAGATTTACAAGGATGTTGCCTGGATTGAGTGGCATGCTTATGAGGATAGGCTGAGGGAGCTCGGTCTTTTCTCCTTGGAGAGACGTAGGATGAGAGGAGACCTAATAGAGGTATATAAGATGTTGAGAGGCATAGGTCGGGTGGACTCTCAGAGGCTTTTTCCCAGGGTGGAAATGGCTGCTACGAGAGGACACAGGTTTAAGGTACTGGGGGGTAGGTACAGGGGAAATGTTAGGGGGAAGTTTTTCACACAGAGGGTGGTGGGCGAGTGGAATCGGCTGCCATCAGTGGTGGTGGAGGCAAACTCAATAGGGTCTTTTAAGAGACTCCTGGATGAGTACATGGGACTTAATAGGATGGAGGGTTATAGGTAGGCCTAAAAGGTAGGAATATGTTCGGCACAACTTGTGGGGCCAAAGGGCCTGTTTTGTGCTGTAGTTTTACTATGTTTCTATGTTTCTAAAATATACATTTTCATTGTTCTACTCTTTCACAGGATGTGTAATAGAAAAATTGCATGTTATCTTGTATAATATAGCTCACATGTTCATGCAGCAGTTACTGATTTTATGTGCAATTTTACACAACCTATAATTATTATGAGTGGGTTAGATTAAATTATGTTCTTTGATATTCTTTACTGATTTGCAGTTTTGGAATAGTTACGTAGATGTACCAATTTGTAAAACTGTCACATAAATAGAATAAGGAATATATATGAAATTTTGGAAAAGGCTGCAATGTAAATCCATATGAATGTCAGTACGCATGCTTATATATCGGCAGGTCAAGATCTTTCATTCCCACTGCTATTTACTTATGTAGTTTCACTCAGCTTTTTGCAATCTCCAACGCCCCAAAATTTTGCCTCATCAGTGGTTGCACTGGCCTTGACTGATGTTTAATCTTGCAAAGGTGGTTTGGCTGATCAATACAATTTTGCAGTTTCAACCTCAGTTCTGGGTTGAAAAGTGGTTTCACAGTCTGTTCCAGTCCATTCAAAGAAAATAGTACAAAGGGCAGAATTTTCCATTATTTTGGCTTCGTGTCGGTTTCGGTGAGAAAGTAGCCTGCTGGCATCATCAGCGAGAAAAGTTAAAGTTTAAGTTTATTTATTAGTGTCACAAGTAGGCTTACATTAACACTGCAATGAAGTTACTGTGAAAATCCCCGAGACGCCACACTCGGCGTCTGTTCGGGTACACTGAGGGAGAATTTAGGATGGCCAATGCACCTAACCAGCGCGTCTTTCAGACTGTGGGAGGAAACTAGAGCACCCAGACGAAAGCCACGCAGACACGGAGAGAACGTACAGACTCTGCACAGTGACCCAAGCTGGGAATTGAACCCGGGTCCCTGGTGCTGTCAGGCAGCAGTGCTAATCACTGTGGCACCTTGATCGCACCACATCTTCAGGCAATTAAAGAAAAAAAAAGTTGCACAGGTTTCACACAGCATCCCTAGTGGTCTGACCCTGATTCACTCACCCTGGCATCACTTGAGCCCATCAATCAGGGGGCTGCATAATTTAAAGGCTTCCCCGGTACTTGTACCAAGTCCGGTTGGGGGGATGGCAGCCAGGAAGACAATCACAACGTTTTCTGAGGGGGCCCTCACCAAAATGCTGGATGGGATGTAGCAGAGATGGAACATCTTCTACCCTCAAACAGGTAGAAGGTCTGCCAGCAAGGTAACCAGCCCCGCACAAGAGGTGGTGGCAATGCTGAGTGACAAGCTCACTGCACAGGAGGACAGGCATACAATGCAGGAAGAAAGTGAATGAGATCCTTCATGCAGTCATGATAAGTCACCCTTCTTATTTGTCACCACTCACACACCCATTACACATCCACTGGGAACTCACTCACTGCCACCTCATGATGCCCCACCACTCGCCCTCCCACACCCCTCCACATCTAACCTTTGGCTCCTTTCCTCATCACATCCCAGCTCCCATTCACCAGCCACACATGCCAGGCATCCTTACCCTCTGATTCAGCATGCGCCCTGATTATATTCTCCCCATCTGTCTCATCACAAGACAAGCTGGAGCACAATAGGAAAGAGCGAGCACTGCAGAGGGAAGCAATGTCCAAACTGACCTGTACAAACATGACGGGGTGCCAGAGGGGCACCAATATCCTGGGAGGGAAATTTGATACGGCTCTTCAGGGGGGTTTAAACTAATTTGTCAGGGGAGTGGGAAAAGGAGTTGTAGTCCAGAAGTCAGCGTTGAGGGTGGTGAGGTATTGGGGAAGGTGTCAAGGTCAAGGGTGGGTACGGGTAGACAGGAAGGTGGGTTGAAGTGTGTCTACTTCAATGCAAGGAGCATCCGGAACAAGGTAGATGAACTTGGGGCGTGGATTGGTACTTGGGACTACGATGTTGTGGCCATTACGGAGACGTGGGTAGAACAAGGACAGGAGTGGTTGTTGGACGTTCCGGGGTATAGATGTTTCACTAAGTGTAGGGAAGCTGGTAAAAGAGGTGGAGGAGTGGCATTGTTAATCAAGGATAGTTTAACGGCTGTGGAAAGGCACTTCGAGGGGGACCTGCACACTGAGGTAATATGGGCTGAGGTTAGAAATAGGAAAGGAGCGGTCACGTTGTTAGGAGTTTACTATAGGCCCCCAAATAGTAATAGAGATGTGGAGGAAGAAATTGCTAAGCAGATTATGGATATGTGTGGGGGTCACAGGGTAGTTGTCATGGGGGACTTTAACTTTCCAAATATTGATTGGAACCTTTGTAGGTCAAATAGTTCGGATGGGGCAGTTTTGGTGCAGTGTGTGCAGGAGGGTTTCCTGACACAATATGTGGATAGGCCGACAAGAGGTGAGGCCACATTGGATTCGGTACTGGGAAATGAACCGGGCCAAGTGTTAGATTTGGTTGTGGGAGAGCACTTTGGAGATAGTGACCACAATTCGGTGTCTTTTGTGATTGCAATGGAGAGGGATAGGGCCGTACGGCAGGGCAAGGTTTACAATTGGGGGAGAGGTAATTATGATGCGATTAGGCAAGAATTAGGGGGCATAAGTTGGGAACAGAAACTGTCAGGGAAAGGCACTAATGAAAAGTGGAACTTTTTCAAGGAACAAATACTGGGTGTCCTTGATAGGTATGTCCCTGTCAGGCAGGGAGGAAATGGCCGAGTGAGGGAACCATGGTTTACGAAAGAGGTGGAATGTCTTGTGAAAAGGAAGAGGGAAGCTTATGTAGGGATGAGGAAACAAGGTTCAGATGGCTCGATTGAGGGTTACAAGTTAGCAAGGAATGAGCTGAAAAAGGGGCTTAAGAGAGCTAGGAGGGGACATGAGAAGTCCTTGGCGGGTCGGATCAAGGAAAACCCCAAGGTTTTTTACTCTTATGTGAGGAATAAAAGAATGACCAGGGTGAGGTTAGGGTCAGTCAAGGACAGTAATGGGAACTTGTGTATGGAGTCAGTAGAGATAGGCGAGGTGATGAATGAATACTTTTCTTCAGTGTTCACCAAGGAGAGGGGCCATGTTTTTGAGGAAGAGAAGGTGTTACAGGCTAATAGGCTGGAGGAAATAGATGTTCGGAGGGAGGATGTCCTGGCAGTTTTGAATAAACTGAAGGTCGATAAGTCCCCTGGGCCTGATGAAATATATCCTAGGATTCTTTGGGAGGCAAGGGATGAGATTGCAGAGCCTTTGGCTTTGATCTTTGGGTCCTCGCTGTCCACGGGGATGGTGCCAGAGGACTGGAGAGTGGCGAATGTTGTTCCTCTGTTTAAGAAAGGGAATAGAAATGACCTGGTAATTATAGACCGGTTAGTCTTACTTCGGTGGTTGGTAAATTGATGGAAAAGGTCCTTAGGGATGGGATATACGACCATTTAGAAAGATGCGGATTAATCCGGGATAGTCAGCACGGGCAAGTCGTGCCTCACAAATTTGATTGAATTTTTTGAGGAGGTAACTAAGTGTGTTGATGAAGGTAGGGCAGTTGATGTCATATACATGGATTTTAGTAAGGCGTTTGATAAGGTCCCCCATGGTCGGCTTATGATGAAACTGAGGAGGTGTGGGATAGAGGGAAAGTTGGCCGATTGGATAGGTAATTGGCTGTCTGATCGAAGACAGAGGGTGGTGGTCGATGGAAAATTTTCGGATTGGAGGCAGGTTGCTAGCGGAGCGCCACAGGGATCAGTGCTTGGTCCTCTGCTCTTTGTGATTTTTATTAATGACTTAGAGGAGGGGGCTGAAGGGTGGATCAGTAAATTTGCTGATGACACCAAGATTGGTGGAGTAGTGGATGAGGTGGAGGGCTGTTGTAGGCTGCAAAGAGACATAGATAGGATGCAAAGCTGGGCTGAAAAATGGCAAATGGAGTTTAACCCTGATAAATGTGAGGTGATTCATTTTGGTAGGACTAATTTAAATATGGATTACAGGGTCAAAGGTAGGGTTCTGAAGACTGTGGAGGAACAGAGAGATCTTGGGGTCCATATCCACAGATCTCTAAAGGTTGCCACTCAAGTGGATAGAGCTGTGAAGAAGGCCTATAGTGTGTTAGCTTTTATTAACAGGGGGTTGGAGTTTAAGAGCCGTGGGGTTATGCTGCAACTGTACAGGACCTTGGTGAGTCCACATTTGGAATATTGTGTGCAGTTCTGGTCACCTCACTATAAGAAGGATGTGGAAGCGCTGGAAAGAGTGCAGAGGAGATTTACCAGGATGCTGCCTGGTTTGGAGGGTAGGTCTTATGAGGAAAGGTTGAGGGAGCTAGGGCTGTTCTCTCTGGAGCGGAGGAGGCTGAGGGGAGACTTAATAGAGGTTTATAAAATGATGAAGGGGATAGATAGAGTGAACGTTCAAAGACTATTTCCTCGGGTGGATGGAGCTATTACAAGGGGGCATAACTATAGGGTTCGTGGTGGGAGATATAGGAAGGATATCAGAGGTAGGTTCTTTACGCAGAGAGTGGTTGGGGTGTGGAATGGACTGCCTGCAGTGATGGTGGAGTCAGACACTTTAGGAACATTTAAGCGGTTATTGGATAGGCACATGGAGCACACCAGGATGATAGGGAGCGGGATAGCTTGATCTTGGTTTCAGATAAAGCTCGGCACAACATCGTGGGCCGAAGGGCCTGTTCTGTGCTGTACTGTTCTATGTTCTATGAAAATCCTCACTCCCTTCGAGGAGAGAGCCCTAAAGCTGGCAGGTGAGGAGCAGGACCACAGATGTGTTGAGGGCAAATTGGGGCAAGAAACAAAAGTGAGAACTGTCAACACATGCAGCCATTGCACCAACCTCATGTGTGTTACGTCTCTCCCATCATTAAGACCCTGGCATGCACTAATGCCATCCCTTCCTTTGCAGGCAAATCAGTCTGACCAGCCCAACCCATCCTCCAGTAAGGTCACTGGACACCACAGAGGAGAGCAGCTGCAAGGTCAAATTCTCAGATGTTCACATAGATGAGGCATCACAGCTATCATCGCACCTCCACCAGCACAGAGACTCACACCTCGGTGTGCATTATTAGTAGACAAGCATCTGGGTCACTCACTGGTGAGCATCTCACAGCTGAAGATCTACAGAAGTCAGAGGCAGTGAGATCCAAGGGGCCCAACACTCTGAGGACTGCTGGAGCCCAGGCCTCTGCTGAACCCCAATCAGGTGACGATCCCATGGACTCAGTCATACCTCAGCTGCTGGAGCTACAACAGCAAAGTCAGGAAGGGATGTCAGTGTCCTTCTTCAAATTGCAAGGCCAAATGGAAGACACCCATTGTCTTCTGTCCAAAGAGATCATGCTGACAGTTAGTGCACTGGGAGATTTCAACACTGTGAGGGTAACATCCACAGTGGAGACCTTGGTGCATGTCATTCACTCCATGGTGGGGGATGTCCTCTCCATGGTTCAGGGCATGAACTGCATGGTGCAGGCATTTGTGGGCATCCACAAATGCCAGCGTCAGAGGACAGCGGAGCTTCTGAGTCTCACTCCAGCTGCTCCTCAATCCCATAGAGGACCCCAGGGCCCCCGAGCATTCATAGGGAGGAGGATCAGCTGGAGAACCTGGGGGTTTCCCAGGCCATCTGACTCCCCCCAACTTCCTGCAACCAAAACAGTTCCTGCTCCACACACCAAGTAGGGTGGCACTCCATCACCCAAGCTGCCCAAAGGCAGGCCACGACCCTGCAGGTCTCAGCCCTCAGCATCCGCCAAGGTCATCTCAGGCAACAGGCATGGCAGACAGCAGGCTGACTCCATCTCAGCTGTGGATCCTGGGGAAACACCAAGATGCAGCGGTAGGACTAGGAAGGTTAAGAAGTTATAGTATCACGGCATGGGCATGGGTGATGTATGCACAATTAAATAGTAAGCACATGTGAGTATGTGTATAAATGTCACTTTTTACACCCTCCTAATGCCTCCCCACTCTCATTCGATTGCTGCATGCCCTTTCATCTTTCATATAAGACTGGATGACCACTGATGGTGCCTGCTGCATCTCCTGTCTGCGAGGATGTCAGCTGAATGGTTGACCTCCTCTCACACTATCACTACCCAATAATGCTAGCATCACCCGGGTAACAAGAAACCCCCCAACACCCCACTTGCCACACTCTCCCCAACCCCCTTCAAACCCCCCACCCCCACCACATCTCCTTCCCCCTCAATCAGCATCTCATTGGCCTGATATCACCCTGATCAGTTAGTGACCAGCCTTCCGTCGAACAATGCTTGGTCCTCACTCCAAATCATCATCATCCTCCTGCATCATATGGGCCCTGGGCTTCCACACACTGCCCACGAAAGGAGCAATATCAGGGCTGTCATCCTGCTGACACCAGACAGTGAGGAAGGCCCATTCCCCATGGTGGGACAGCAATGCTCACCCTAATCCTGGTCACCCTCGAAGCAAGACGCTTTCCGGACATCCTGAGCCTTGCGCCCCATTCGGGCGTTCGCCATCACACATTGACCCTCTTTGGTCTGCACCGGGTGTTCCCCCTCAGCATCCTCCTGTACATCCTCCTCCTCATCAGAGATGTGCCACTTGTCCATCCCCTCCTCTACCAGCTCCTTGTCCCATTGCGGCACCAGGTTATGGAGGGCGTAGCACACCACAACCGTGCACAAAACCCTCTGGGGGGCTATATTCTACCACCTGACTGGTCCAGGCACCGGAACTGCATCTTAAGAATGCCAATCATCTGCCCCATCAGTGCACAAGTTGCAGCATGAATCTCATTGTAATGAGTCTCTGCTTCAGTCTATGGCCTCCACATAGGCAGCACCAGCCACGCCCTGAGGGGATACCCCTTGTCCCCAAGGAGCCAACCCTGAAGCCGCTGAGATCCCTCAAAGACCTCCGGTATCTTACAGCGGCCAAGGATATAACTGTCATGGATGTTCCCCGGGGCCTGGCACACATCTGCAGGATGTGCTTGGCATGATCACAGATGATTTGGATATTCATGGAGTGGAATTCCTTGTGGTTCATGAATGGGCCACCATGAAACCATGGGAAACAGAGAGTTTTGTATGTGCGTCAATGACTCGCTGCACTTGGGAAAATCCAGCAGTGTGGGCCAACCCCATGGCTCTGGTGTCGAGGCCTGCCTGGTCTCAGTCAAAGTTGATGTATTTATGTGTCCTTGCAAAGAGTGCATCTGGGACCTCCCTGGTCCACAATGCCACGAAAGTCACCAGTCCAATCCTGAAATGAGCCACTTGTATAAACATTCAGGGTGACAGGCCATGGGTGGCCTCTGAGCCCATATTACACCAACTCCTGCATAACCTGGCAAAGGTGGGCGACCATCCCCCAAGACATCTGCAGTCTTCTCCTACACTGGTTCTCACTCAACTACATGTAATTCACCCACCATTGGTGCACACTGGCCCAATATTGTTGCCTCTGAGTGACAATGCTGTGTGGTGCAGCCTCCACTTCCTCCTCAAGCTGCTGCTTCTACCTCTGCACACCTGCACGTTGATGCTACCATTGTCCACCCTGCCCCACGGCAAGTAGAATCACCGCCAACTCCACAAACTCCGTGCTTGTATGTTTGCTGTAATTTAAAGAGAGGAAACAGAACTTAACCACTGAGGATTCCTGTCAATGCCCTGACCACTGGCCATTCAAGTCATGGAGCAACCCATCGATGACCAGTCACTGCTGTGATCACTTCTCACTGAGCTCCACTCTCTTACTCTCTCCCGCAGTGGCCAAGACCCCACACGAGCCTTTCCCAACTCAGCATGAGTGGCTCTCAAAGGCGGGAACATAAGTCAATGCTTTAACTGAAGGGCCCTGTGTGCAGACATCCCAGGGAGGGGTGGGTGCTAGGCCAAAGGTGACACCGCTGCAAGAGCACATGTTAGAGCAGGGCAGCCTAGTGAACTCTGAAACCTTTACCCCTTGTATTGGGTGCAATGCCTCTGCTCGCGCTCTCAGCAAATGCTATTTGCAAGTCATGGATTTCAGTGAATGGGGGAACTCTTGTGGAATGGGTTAATTCATGAGTACCAATCATTGGTAGAATCATATATCGCACAACTAACTAACTGAGCATAATTGGCTCATGCAGGAAGGCTCAAGAATGGGTTCAGTTGGTAAAGCATGAAGGTCCCTGGTTCAATCCTGGGCTTCATAGAATCCCTGCAGTACAGAAGGAAGCATTTGGCCCACCGAGTATGCACCAACAACAATCCCACCCAAGCCCTATCCTCTGTAACCCCACATACTTACCCTGATAATCCCCCTGACACTAAGGGGCAATTTAGCATGGCCAATCAACCTAACCTGCACATCTTTGGACTACGGGAGAAAACCGGAGCACCTGGAGGAAACCCACGGAGACACGGGGAGAATGTGAAAACTCCGCACAATGACCCAAGCCAGAATTGAACCTGGATCCCTGGCGCTGTGAGGCAGTAGTGCTAACCACTGTGCCACCGTGCCACCGCCACGCAGCGGCACACAGATAGACATTGGTTCCCTTTGCTATCTCCGAATTCTCACTGAGTGTTTCACGTTTTGTTGAATGTTTTAAGTTTCATTTTTGATTTGCTTTTTGCTTCAGGCAGTATCCCTTTAAGTGGCTGCCCTTTTAATTAGTCCCTTTGTTTATTGAATTTAGTTTAATTGGTTATTTGATTTGCCCAAAATACAACTCCTGTGGTATGCGTGGGTGAGCTGATAGCTGTCAAGGCTCCAGATTAAACTTCACTTGATCATAAATGATTATTATCCCCCAGCTCCCCAGAGTTGCAGCTCATACAAGCCTTGTATTTTGTACACCCAACCACTCATGCATCCACCCCAGATGGCCAGGCTTCCTAGACCAGTGGCAGGACCCTCAACAATGCTCAGGCCCTACAGCTGTGGACTGCAGCCTGAGGGTGGGGGAGATGTTTTAGTGGTGCCAGTGTCCTCTCAGCTCAAGGGTCTTCTCCCTTCACGGGTGCAAAACATAACCTCCTTTCAAAGTCCTCCCACTAGCCGCCCGCCCACAAATGGCTCTCATCGCAAGTATGAACATCACCTTCACACCCTGTGCTGACCTGATGGCTGTACCTTCACCTGCCCACTTCAAACAACAACCCAGGATCTCCACTCCATCTCAGGATCCAGTGCAAACACCCAAGCAAAGGTGCCCTGCACTGGGGGAAGTTAAACTCATGCCCCCCCTCTCCCCATACATGCCATACTCATGCCCCCCCCCAGATGCCATATTCATGGCCCCCCAGATGTCACACTCATGCCCCACTACCAGATGCCATACTCATGCCTGCCCCCCACCCCCGAGACCAAACGCCAACACCGGATTTGCGCCCGAACCCCCCCCCCCCACCCCAGACTCAAGCCCCCCAGACCCGAAGCTGATTTATCTGGGTCCCCCATGGCCTCTCTGATGCCCCCTCTCCATAGGACCCCTTGGTGGGTAGCAGCAACCTGTGCACTCAACTCCAATATTCCGTTGGAGATGGGGTCGCCAGGTAAACCGCACCAGTGTGACATCATGTCAGCGAGGTTTGAATATCTAATGAGGGTGGGAGTGACTGCAGGAGGGACTGCTAATAAGATTTTAATTTATTTAAATAAGGTTCCCAACATTCCTGGGCAAAAACATCATTATATCACCAAGGGGTAGTGAAAATCAGAAGACGAAATCTTGCCAGTGTAAAACTCATTTTTTGCCAACATCGCCCTTTGCGCTCAAAGCTGACAGATGAAATGAATAAGTTGGTTGTTCAAATTTTTAAACATAAAAGACAATGAGGGTCGATCTTACCAAAAAATTTAAAATCCAGGACAGTGTGAAAACGGGAGACTTTCAGATCCGTTGTTTAAGGTGTATAAGCTGTATAAGGTGTTGTATAAGGTGCTGGCGAGGCCACACCTGGAGCACTGTGTACAGTTTTGGTCTCCTTACTTGAGAAAGGATATACTGGCACTGGAGGGGTTGCAGAGGAGATTCACTAGGTTGATTCCGGAGTTGAGAGGGTTGGCTTATGAGGAGAGACTGAGTAGACTGGGGCTATACTCATTGGAATTCAGGAGAATGAGGGGAGATCTTATAGAAACATATAAGATTGTGAAGGGAATAGATAAGATAGAAGCAGGGAAGTTGTTTCCACTGGCAAGTGAAACTAGAACTAGGGGGCATGATCTCAAATCAAGGGGAAGCAGATTTAGGACTGAGTTGAGGACGAACTTCTTCACACAAAGGGTTGTGAATCTGTGGAATTCCCTGCCCAGTGAAGCAGTCGAGGCTACCTCATTGAATGTTTTTAAGGCAAAAATAGATAAATTTTTGAACAGTAAAGGAATTAAGGGTTATGGTGAGCGGGCGGGTATGTGGAGCTGAGTCCACGAAAAGATCAGCCATGATCTTATTGAATGGCGGAGCAGGCTCGAGGGGCCAAATGGCCTACTCCTGCTCCTAGTTCTTATGTTTGGGCAATTTCAAATCTGCTATCTTATGCACTCAGTGCACAAAAAAACAGCAGAAATAGTTTCTCGCTTGTCGAGGGAGGAGGTGGGGCTTAAGTCACCCAAACACTGGCTGAGAGCAGCAGAGGGCATCATTGCGCATGTGCAGGTCTCTGGCAGCAGAGAGACCTGTCACTCAGCCTCTGTTGCTCTTAGCAAGCCTCCATGGCTTAGACATAGCACCCCCCACCACTCAGCTACTGCAGGGGCCCACGGCCTATCAAGGGATAGGCCGCAGGCCCCTGCAGTAACTGAGTGGGGCGGGGGGGCTCCTATCACCCCCCTCCCTCCCGCCTCACAGTCAGCCACCTGACCTCCCTCCCCGCGATCACGATCGGCCGTCCAACCCTCCCCCCGCCCCCCCAGAATCGGTGGCCTGAGCCCCCCCCCCGCCCCTCCCATGATCGCCACCACTCCCACTCCCCCACCCCCATGGCCAGTCCTGATCTTCCCATCCCTCCTGCACCGATCCTTGATGCAGAGTGCACAGCGGGTTCCGACCCCTCTCCCCCCACATCACCACTGATCGGCCACGCCTGATCTGGCCCCGCCCTCTCATTAGGCCCCAGCTCCTGTGGCCCTGCCCCTTTAGCTCTGTCCAGTGCCTGGTGGGCAGTACCAAGATGCCTGGTGGGCAATGCCAGGGTGCTCAGTGGGCAATGCCAGGGTACCAGACTGGCACTGTCCAAGGGGCACCCCCCCTTTTCCCCCGACCTCCCAGGGGGCCTCGATGGCCTCTGGTTCTACTGGCAAGGCCATCACGATTGGTCCCCATACACGATCCTCGTTGGAGAAATCCTTCCCAGCTTGGCCACAGAAGCAAGTGAGCCCGGATGATACTGTCCGGCCTCATTAAATCTATGCAAAAATCAGGTTTTAGTATATTTACATAAATTATTCAGCCTAGCACCAGAAAGGGGCGCAAGGTTGACCTCACCGGATATCCGGTGCCGGTAAGATCGCGAGAGGCAAGAAACCGGGCACAAACTTGATTTCTCAGCTCTTGCACAACCTTACCGGCTCACCTGACCTATCGGCCGGCAGGGCACAACGGTATGACTGCCCCCATTGGGTGAGAAATTAATTCATATAGTGCCGCTTCGAATGGTGATTTCTTGCAGCAGGCAGAATTGTGGCAGCTACCCACACATCTGGCATTGCCTGTCCTAGTAAACTGATATAAGTCCATGCAGCACCACTAGAAGCAGAGCTACATGAACAAATTTCTCCTCCAATAAATTTGAACACTGGATTTCTGCAAGAAATATGTAATTGAAAGCAACAGGTACAATAATTTTACATATATAACATGAGAATCAGAGTAAGGCTGCTATGTACAGCTGAACAAGAAGAATCCTAGATTTTACTGGAGTTCAAGATCTCGAGAGGAGAATGAAAAATCTGGGATATAGTAGATAACCAAATGCAATTATCTTAATGACCCTTCATGGTCTGTAGAACTTGGCAATAAAACTAGCACAGGCTTATTTGAAAACTTTAAAGGTGGAGCTTCAGAATGTTAGCTTCAGGAGACGGCTGCTGTTCTTTACATTTTAACATGTTTCCAGGTGCAAAGCAGACAGAAAAACGAGTCTCTGCTGAAATCAGATTAAAAACGCCCCAAAAGCTGACCAGAACCAGTACTTTACACAGGAAAATACAATGGATATTTTTTTTCCCCAAAATTGTCAGTCTTGCTCAAGCAAACACAAAAAATGTAAATGGAGCTAAACTCCTTTAAACAGGGACTAATACTTTTTCAATCTAACGATCAAGGTTGGTTAGACTACAATTATGCAAAAAGGCACTAAACCCAATCTTCATTGCACCAAAACTTAGCTTAAAATGATCAAATGAAACTGTAACCGTCACAAACATTTAAGCAGTTAGTTTAATGCATCTGTACTGATTTTATTTTAGAAACTTAAATTTTCAATAGAATAAGCAATCCTGTCCTCTCCGAGAAATTTGTCCAATTATTCTCTCAGCCCAGTAGCCTAAAGCTCAATTTGCATCTGAGCCCAACCCGACCAGCAGCCATGAATGTAAATCAGTTCGATAGTAATACTTTTCTGTTGCTTAAACGCATGAATTACCACTTTGTTCTTCTCCCCATTTCCACTATCTAAAAATTAAATCTTTAAAAGCTTCAAAATTCTCCATGTTACTGATACGAGCACAGTGCTACACTGTGTTGAAACAAATATGTGGTGCATTTTAACTCTTATCTGCACCAGATCCTTAATTTTATTTTTAATCCAAAACTGTTTCAATTTTAAGCTGCTATTAAAACCCTTTAACCATTCTTGGCAATTTCTTTTTATTAGACAGATTGCGCACAGAGCACAATCTCAATAAGACAGTTTTACAGATGTATTAATGAGACCAACATTTGAGCTAGAATTCAACCCTTGGTGTATTGGCAGCACCAGCATTGTGCTGGAAGTGCACAGAGGAAATTTTCCTGAATATTTCACTGACTGCTCTTTTAGTACTAGTGGGGCACTCCCAGTGTAATTTCAATCAGGTCATACAAGCATAGAAATCAGGATTTCCAAGGCAAAGTAGAAATGTGCTGGTGCAGCTTTTTAAATAGCACATGCCTTGACTATTTTGTCAAGGGGCTACGCCTCTTTATTTTTAAAAAAATGACTTTTCAACTTTCAACTGCCTGGAACTTTTTCAGTTTGAACTTGGCTTAATAATGAAGGCCACATTCCAAGATGAAGGTGAGAAACAAACAAATCACCCTCTGGGGGGTTTGAAGGGAAAGATGTTTCCTGTAATCCAGACACCAATCAAAACTCATTCCTGTCGAAAGAAGACACATTCAAAATGCAAAGTACTGGATATTGAAATAGTGGCTGCCACAGACAAACTTACACAAAAAATCTGGGAAATACACAATGGGTGAAGTATTTCAAGACAAAGCTATTCAACCACTTTAGAGAGATTAGCAAGTGACACAGACGGTTCAAGAAAGTCTTCAGCAGAGGAAACAGGCTAAAGGCTACTCTCTCTCCCCTTGCTCTCTTTTGGAATAAGTATGTTGCCTAGTTCTGGAAACCAACTAAACCAGAAACCTACCAGTAAATCAATATCTTGTAATAATTGCAGTATCTTCTACATCTAACCACATCCAAAAATCCAGCTAACTTAAATTCCTGCAGTATTTAAAATCTACGCCTCAAGGACAATCAAAGAATACTTTATCATATATTATTTTATCTTTTTTAAAAATTGGACTCTTACTCCCCATGCTTCTGATACGCGCGCATGAGTGCGTGCATGTGTGCGTGTATGCATGTGTGTGCTCAAATGGTTGCATGAGGACCGAATGTTGCAGTTTTATTATTTTTCTTGGGTTTAGTAGTAAATAAATTTGCTTTTCCTTTGACTCAATAAAAACTTTGTTTGATTGGCTCCTTATTGCTCATTTGAATTTTATTTCTGATTTGCAAAAAGGCATAACCTCGTGAAAAAAACTTAAACCTTTGTTATGAAAACTGAGGAAGTTGAATAGAGGGGAGACAGTTTATCACTTATTACCTGGTCACAGTAAAATTGGAAGCTCATCCAAGATTATTCCCACAGACTGACTAAGGAATTGGAGTAGGGAAAGTAAATCGTTCCTACAAAAGCAATTTTTTAAAACTACAAATGGCTTTCTTGGGTCTGTAATACTAAGGTGCTAAAATGTCCACATTCAATGTCAATGTCCTCATAGAAGAGGATGAGATAATAGGCGAGACATTAAGGGTATTGTCTTTGGAAGAATTAAAGGGTTAGCTAAAGACTAGAGGTGAAGTTTCATCCACAAGCCAGTAAAGCAAAAAGTGAAGCATTCAGAGGTGGAGATTGAAGAGAATGAAACAGATAAAATAGTGACAGAGAAATTAAGATTGGAAAGCAGATATTGGAACTCGTATTTTAGGAAAGGAAAAAGAGGAGAGGCAGGAATGTAAGGAGGAGAGAGAATTCCAGGAAAGGGAAAGAGAACAGGAAAGGAAGTTTAAATTAAAACAGCTCAAGCTGAGAAGGAAGAATTTCATAGACCAGCAAATGAGGAGTGGACAGCGATCCACCAGATAGTGGTGCCACTGAAATACTGTGCAGAAATGTTATGGCTAGCACAGTATGGGCATGCTGGTGTACAAAAACCCCAAGCCCGCATCTAGCAGCATTTTCACTGGCCACATTTCTACAAGAATGTAGTAAGTTTTACAGAACATGCACAATTGCCAGGTTGTGGGAAAACCCCAGTCTGCATTAAACTTGCACCCGTGATTCCCATACTGATTTTTGGGGAACTATTCAGCAACTGCCAGTGAATTGTGTGGGGCCCCAATGCAAAACAACAGGGACTACCCATATATTCTTACCATCATGGATATGGCTGCCTGTTTCCCAGAGGCCATTCCTCTGTGAACCATAGTTGTCAAAACAGTGATGGGGAAATTAGCACAATTATTTTTACTGGTTCCAGTCAGATCAGGGCTCAAATTTCACATCCAGAATATTCCAGCAAGTCATGTATAACCTGGTGGTGACCAGCTGAAGTCCTCAGCATATCACCTGCAGTCCGCAGTGGATACCAGAACAGTACCACCAGACCCTAAAAACAATGATCAGGGAATACTGCCAACAACACCCCCATGACTGGAATAAAGGACTAGGTTTTCTTCTGTTCGCTACCAAAGAAGGAGGAAATCTCCAAGTTAGACGACATGTCCCATGAGTGACTCGTGAGAGAGAGCTTTTGATATGGCGCGAGAAGACTTACAAAATTCTCCATACACTGCTATGAGAAAACAGGCATGCGAGGGCCTGAACCTTACAACCAGCTGACTACAAGCTAGTGTACCTACCAAAACTGGGTGAACCCCTAAAAGCCTGGTTCAGTGTCCCATACAAAGCAGCAAAGTGGCTCAGGGAGGTAAACTATCTAATTGACACCCCAGACCACAAGAAAAAGCAAAGCCTGCGTCATGTCAGCATGATAAAACAATATCACATCCTCGATGGAGACAAGTAGGTAACATTCTGACCGAAAACAGCAGACCTGGAGGATGAGAACAATGATGATGAATTGGAGGGAGACATGAATGAGGTCCACACTGAATGCCCTACTGTACTGCTGGTAAACACAAAAATTCTAGCGAAGTTGGACACTATATTCACCCACCTAAATGCAGAACAGCAAGGAGAGCTGACAAAGCTGCTCACGTCATTTAAAAACATTTATTAAGACCAGCTAGACTGCATCACCTTAGCTCTACATGATTCGAATGTGGGAGAGGCCTCTCCCATAAGGCAACACTCCGTTGCCTAGGTTCGAGACATTGGTCCAGGTTCGAGAGGTGATTAACTACATGTTGCAGCACTAACGAATACAGCCTAGCAACAGTAGCTGGAGCTCCAAGCTGTGCTCGTGCTCAAGCCGTATGGCTCTGTATTGACTACTGCAAAGATTATTGCAGTGATAAGCACTGATTCCTGCACAATTCCCTGTCTGGAAGACTGCATAGATAGGGTAGATAACACAAAAAAAAATTCAATCAAGTGACAGGCTCTCTTGACTACCCGTGCGAAGGAAATCTCTGCCTTTGTGACTCTGGGTGGGTAATACTAGTGACAAGTCATGCCATTAGGACTCAGGAATGCCCTAGCCACCTTTCCCAGGCTGATAAACCAGATAGTGGTGGAGTTGTCAAATTGTGTTGTGTACTTAAATGACCTTCTAGTGAATAATGATACCTGGGAAACTCACTTGGAGCAACTGAAAGCCCTTTTCCAGAAATTACAGTCAGCTGACCTGGCAGTCAATCTCACAAAGAGTGGGTTTGCTAAGACTCAGGTGACCTATCTACAATGCATGGTGGGTTAAGGACAAGTACTGCCCGAAGCTGCAAAGGTAAAAGCAGTAGCACAATTTCTCCATTCCCACAACAGTATGGGAAATCATGAGATTTTTAGGGATTTATGGGTTCTACTGCAAGCTTGTCCTAAACATCAGCACTGCATCTGCCCTACAGACAGATCTACTACAGAAAAAAGCAAACATGTATTGACTAAGAAATGCTCGACAGTTTTTGTAAGGCTGAAAGCCAGTTTAATAAACAAACTTCAACCAAGCATTTAATATAGCCATCAGTGCTAGCAACCTCCTGTCCTCTCCAGGACAAATCAGGAATAGAAAGATCAACCAGGCACTTCTACAAAAAACTAAAACACAGATTCGAAATAGTATTGCACTGTGGAAAATAAACTCCAGGTTCATTACTGGCTCTCAAACACTTTGAGATATATGTCCAAAATGGATGCTGAGAGACCACAGTCTATACTGACCACAATCTTTCGACCTTTGCTGAAAAAGTCAGAAGCAAAATACAAGATTATTCTGTTGGAGATTGTTTCTCCAACCCTAACACCTAATAAACACCCACATTGCAGGAAAATCGAATGTGATTATGGATGCCCTGCAGAGAACTTAAGTGACCCAGTTAGAGCTGATGGGATAATGCAGACCAAGGCTAAGGGAGTGAATGGAAGATTATTTTTTTTTGTTTTGTGTTTTTGAAAGTAAATCTCATTTCATTTTTTTGTGATAGCCAAGTTGCAATTATTTCAAGACAAGGCAGCCCTTCCACTTGAGAGAGATTGCAAGTGACATAGAGGTGGTGTCAAGAAAGTTGTCAGCAGCGCAACAGACTACTCTCTTCCTCTCTCTTTTGGAATAAGTGTGTCACTCAGTTCAAGAAGCCAACTCTACCAGAAACCTATCAGTGAATCGAGATCTCGTAATAATTGCAAAATCTTCTGCATCTGATTGCATCCGAGAATCCAGCAAACCTAAAATAGCCACAACAGTCCTCGAGGACAATTAAAGGACACTTACCGTACATTAGTTTACCGTGCGTGTGTGTGTATGTGTGTGTGTGTGAGAGAACAATGCTTGACGTTGTGTCTATTACTTTCCTCGGGTTTAGTGGCTAATAAATTTGCTCTTTTTTTGACTCAAGGAAAACTAATTTGATTGGCTCCTAATTGCTCACAGCTGAAATAGTTAAATATCTTCTGATTTGGAAAAAGCCAGCTGAGGAGGTTCAATAAATGGGAGCCAGTTCACCTCTTCTCACCTGCTTGTAACAATTGGCATTTTTCCTGCCAAGATGAGGCACGATACCAGTAATGTTCAGATGGCACCATAATCCCAATTCGAGAGAAGAGGTGGGAACGATGTGAGCATGCCATAAAGAGAGTATTGCTCCCTGAACACCCAGGGACATGGAGGCCCCATTAACATAGTTCCAGCTGAATCCAGCCAGATTCACTGCCTGGCTGGTAGGCAGGCAGGGTATTTGACACAGGAGGCTTTTTTCTGGGCTAATTCAGAAACCCCAATATTGATAGTACTTAAGGATATTATTTTAACGTTATTGCAAAGCTGTAACATGCAGCACAATGTATTTTGAAATGGAAAGTTTAGTTTACAGTTGAAATGAATTAGTGCAATCCTTTTTCATCTAAACAGAGTTTCAACTAAGACACACAGAATTACCTGGTTTGTAAACAGCTTAGAAACAGATTAAAGGGATTGCTTAGATTTAAATGTACTGTACAGTAGACACAAATCAATACCAAATCCATAAACATAATCTCACTGCACTGAAAAATATTGCAAATGCAAAGCATTTCAAAAGCTTATCCAGAACTGCTTATGCTTTTCTCTAATAAAGGCTGTCGAGGTACATATAAACTAATCTTTCTTCCCCTTTTCATAAAAGAATAACACAGAATAAATGTTCAAGTTCAACTAAATTAAATTTAAATAAAGTTAACCAGCCAGTCAAATCGCAGTGCATACAGTCGACCTTTGAACTCTTGAAAAATCCTTCCAAAAACAGGGGTTGACTTGTGCATTGACGCTAAAATATGAACCATCTTCACTGGTGTAGGTGGTCACCATTTTCATAAGTGGTAAACAAAAATACCAGTATTTCAAATTAAAGCAATGTGACACATTTTATTGAGTGCATTATTTCTACAAGGATATCTTCAACCACAATCAAAACATTTTGTAAACTACCAAATTCACTGTCTTCAGCATCTAAGGCAAAATTTTCAAGGGGGATACACCAGGTCCACTATCTCCTGGTGAGTATCGCAATGACCCGGAAAAATCGGGAGTCGGCGGAAAAACAGGTTCCATGCCAGTCGCCAAACCCGTTGCGACCCTCCCAGGCCGCGGTACCGGCGGGAACACGATGCATATTCAAATTCACAACTTTAAATATAATTAGCCCAATTCAAATTCTATTCACCTGCCTCCCCAGTGCGATCTACAATGGTGGCTTTTGTATAGGTCGTTAGGCGAGGACCTGGAGTGTTGGACTACGAGGGTCGAGGAAGTACCAGCAACCTCATAGCAATGAGAGACATCTTCCCCCCCCCACACCACGCAGGCATGAGGTTTAACCAAACCGACCCCCCCCCCCCACTCAGGCACCCTCCCCCCCAGATAGCCCATACAGCAACGCTTCCCTCCCAGACCCACCACTCAGATCCCTCCACCCTCACACACCCACCCCACACAGATCCCCTTCCCCCTCAGATTCCCGATACAGCCCCACTTCCCTCCCACGTTCCCACTCAGCCCCGCTCTCCCCTCAGACCCCCAACTCAGCTCGCGCTCATTCCCATACCCCCACTCAGACCCTCTTGCCCGACAGACCCCGCCACACAGCCACCCTTCCATCCCAGACCACCCACTCAGACTGCTTCTCATCAACCCCCCCCCTCCACATAGCCTCCCTTCCCTCCCATACCCCATTCAGCCCCCCATCCCCTGCAGACCCCCCACAACTTCCTCCAGGCCACACACCTTGGCAGTGCCAACAGTGTTCTGCCCCCAGCACCCTGGCACTGACACAGCCTTCTTCCATCTTAGACTCCCCATTCAGTTCCCTCCCCCTCAGACCCCAGCTCAACCCCACTTCTTCCCTCCCACACCACCCACTCAGCCCCCTTTCCCCTCAGACACCATACTCAGGCTCCCTCCCCCTCAACCCCCTTTCCCCTCAGACCCCCTCCTCCTCAGACCCCCAACATAGCTCCCTTCCCCTCTCAGACCCCCCACTCAGGATCCATTAGGTCACGCACCTTTACAGTGGCAACAGTACACTGCCCCTGGCATCCTGGCACTGACATCCTGGCCTGGCACCTTGGGTCCCGAGGGGGCTTGAGGAGGTAGGTCCATTGGCCATTTGTCCCTCTGCTGCTGCCAGTGCAAAGGACGGGTCCCTTAAGGGTCCTGGGGGTTGAGTGGGCTCTTGCTGGGGGCAAGAGCTTGACCTTGCCACTCTTCGCTGGGATAGGGGTGTTGTGGCTGGACTGCCTCTTCTAGGCCCAGCAGACCTGAAGATCACCCCTGGCATGGTGAATTCAGGCAGTTCTGTGATCAATATCTGCAACTTCTGCACATAAACACCCAG
This sequence comes from Mustelus asterias, assembly GCF_964213995.1. NCBI lineage: Eukaryota > Metazoa > Chordata > Chondrichthyes > Carcharhiniformes > Triakidae > Mustelus > Mustelus asterias. The sequence goes on from NC_135818.1 coordinate 37,821,514, forward strand.
GTCCCTCTTTTCCTGCACCCTGTTTAGAGTTGTACCCTTTATCTTATACTGTCTCTTCATATTCTTCCTATCACATTTCTCTGCATTGAACATCATCTGCCACCTATCTGCCCACTCCACCAACATGTCTATTTCCTTTTGAAGTTCTACACTGCCCTCCTTAAAGTTTACAATGCTTCCAAGTTTTGTGTCCTCCACAAATGTTGATATTGTTCCCTGTACACCAATGTCTAGATCATTAATATATATGAAGAAAACGATGAATACCAGTCCCTCAGGAATTTACAAACCTTCCTCCGGCCTGAAAAACACCCATTAACCACTACTCTCTGTTACTGGCATTTAGCCAATTTTGAATCAATGTTGCCACAGTCTCTTTAATTCCATGAACTTTAACCTTTCTCATAAGTCTTTTGTGTAGAACTGCATTGAATGCCTTTTGGAAGTCCATGTACACCACATTAACAGCATTGCTCTTATCAACCCTCTCTGTTTCCTCTTTGAAAAACTTCAGCAAGTTAGTTAAACTGACTGATTTGCCCTCAAGAACTCCATGCTGGCCCTCCTTCATTAACATGCATTTTTCAATGTGACTATTAAATCTGTCCCAAATAAAAGCTTCTAGAATTTTCCCCACACCCCACTCCCCGAAGTTAAACTGACAGGTCTGTAGTTATTGGGCTTACCCTTTCAGTCTTTTTAAAACCTAAGCATAATGTTTGCAGTTCTCCAGTCCTCTGGCATTATTCCTGACTGCGGAAGATCGAAAATTTAGAGCCAGTGCCTCTACAATTTCCATTCTCACTTCCCTCAATATCCTTGGATGTACCTCTTCCAGTTCCAGTGTGCTGTCCATGTTAAGGACAAACAGTCTATCCAATCCCTCCTCCTTATCAATTTTAAACCCTTCTAGTGACTAAATTTCCTACTCTTCCACCATGGCCTGGAAAACATCTTTTCCCTTGGTAAAAACAGATACAAAATATTCATTTAATACCTCAGCCATGCCCCTGCCCCATGTGTAAATCCTCTTTTTGATCCTTAATCAGTCCTACTCCTCCTTTTACCACCCTTTTACAATAGAAGACTTTAGGATTCCCTTTTATATTAGCTGCCAGTCTCTTTTCATATGCCCTCTTTGCTTCTCTTACTTGCTTTTTCACCTCCCCTCTGAACCTATTTAGCCTGGTTCTCAATTGTATTTTCTACCTGACATCTGTCATAAGGACATTTTTTTTTCTTTTTCTTCTTCTTCATTTCTATCTCCATTGTCATCCAGGAAACTCTGTATTTGTTTGCCCTCCTTTTCCCTTTTGAGGGAGTATACCTTGACTCTGCCAGAACCATTTATTTTTGAAGGTTGCCCATTGTTCAGCTATCATTTTTTCTGCCAACCTTTGACTCCAATTTATTCATCCCAGATCCCTTCTTACTCCACTGAAGTTAGTACCTGACAGCCTTACAACATAGAAGCATAGAATCTCTACAATTGAGAACGAGGCCATTCAGTCCATCGGGTCAGCACCGACTTTCCGAAAGAGCATCTTACCCAAGCCCATACCCCGCCCATAACCCCCTGCATTTTACCATTGCTAATTCACCTAACCTGCACATCATTGGACTGTGGGGGGAAACTGGAGCACCCGGAGGAAACCTATGCAGACATGAAGAGAACATGCAAACTCCACACAGACAGTCACCCAAGGTTAGAATCATAGAATCCCTACAGAGCTGAAGGAGGCTATTTGACCCATCGAATCTGCATCAACCACAATCCCATCCAGGCCCTGTTCCCGTAACCCCACATATTTACCCTGCTAATCCCCAACATTAGGCTCAATTTAGCATGGCCAATCAACCTAACCCACACATCTTTGGACTGTGGGAGGATACCGGAGCACCTGGAGGAAACCCACGCAGACACAGGAGAATGTGCAAACTCTGCGCCGTCACCCAAGGCTGGAATTGATCCCTGGCACTGTGAGGCAGCAGTGCTAACCACTGTGCCACCGTGCCATCCCATTATGGGTACTCCATGCAACAGTAGAAAGAGGTCCTAAGTGGTCACTTAAGGGCCTCAACTGGCTCAAGGGCAAGCAGGCCACCCATAAAATACCAGCAGAGATGGGTCGGTGATGGGCATGGTGACTCCTGCCATCTCACCCAATTTTAAACCCTCCCTCTCCATATGCCAGCCCTCTCCCAGGTGGGGACAGTGTTACATTCTTGCCTAAAGATTCAAATATGAGGGGAAATTAAACAAGCGAGATTGTATTCCCCAGAATTTAGAAGATTTAGATTGAACCAAAGTTTCCAAGATATTAATGTAAACTGGTAAGACAAACAAAATAAAATATTTCCATTGCTTGGGGACTCGGGGACAACGGACTGTGGTCTAAAAGAGCCAAGTCTTTCATGAGTGAAGTTAGGAAACACATCTCTATGCAAAGTGATAAGTGATTCCTATTGGTAGGGAGAATGAAGAAAGGCAATATAAAAGATACAATTCTAAAGAAGTTGCAGGAACAGAGGAACCTGGGGGTATATCTGCACAAATCATTGCAAGCGGCAGGATGGGAAGAAGTGATTAATAAAACATTTGTGATTCTGGGCTTTATAAATATGGTCAAAGAGTGCAAAAGCAAGGAAGTTATGTTAAACCTGTAAAAACACTGCTTCTGCCTCAACTGGAGTACTGAATCCAGTTCTGGGCACCTCTTTAGGAAGGATACAAAGGCATGAGAGAGGGTGTAGAAAAGATTTACAAGAATAGTTTCACTGAGGAACTTTAGTTATGTGGATAGATTGGAGAAGCTTAAGTTGTTTTCCTTGGTGGAGAAGATTAAGAGGAGATTTGATAGCGGTGTTCAAAATTATGAGGGATCTGGACAGAGGAAATAGAGAAAATTTGGCTGGAAATTTCCCATCCCACCCGCCATGGGAATTGCAGCAGACAGGACAGAAAATTTGGTGGACCATTTAAAGGTCCATTGATCTCGGATGGGAATTTCCAGTCTTTCGGCGCATGAGGCTGGAAAATCCTGCCCCTTATTTCTATTGGTAGATGAATCAAGATCCAGAAATAATAGACAAAGGAACAGCAGTATGAGGGAAAACATTTTTAATACAGTGAGTGGTCAGAAATCATAGAATCCCTACAGTACAGAAAGAGGCCATTCGGCCCATCAAGTCTGCACCGACCACAATCCCACCCAGGCCCTATCCCCATATCCCTACATATTTATCCACTAATCTACGCATCTCGGGACACTAAGGGTAATTTTAGCATGGCCAATTAACCTAACCCGCACATCTTTGGACTGTGGGAGGAAACCGGAGCACCCGGAGGAAACCCACGCAGACACGAGGAGAATGTGCAAACTCCACACAGACAGTGACCCAAGCCAGGAATCGAACCCAGGTCCCTGGAGCTGTGAAGCAGCAGTGCTAACCACTGTGCTACCATGCCGTCAGGATCTGGAATGTACTACTTTAAGACAAGTTTAAATCTCACTGAATCACAGAGTAGGCTTGAGGGGTTGCATGACTTTCTGCTATGTTCATCGACCCACTCTGTTATTTCATCAAAGATTTCAATCAAAATAGTCAGACACAAGCATGCATTTAACAAATCCATGTTGGCTGTCACTTATTAACATGATTTTTCAACATCAACCATGACAACCGGTTATTCCCACTCCCCCAGCAAAATGTTTTGCACAGATTTGCAGATATTTTTTACCCTTACATTAGAGAGGTAATACAGTTCAAGGCTCAAGTTAATGGTTGCTCAAACACTTGTCTACCCTTTGAATGTCAAATCTCCCACAACAACCGCATTTCTGCATTTTGCTGTTCCCCTCAACCTTGTGCGGCCAGTTCGTAAAAACCAGTTTGGATGTGCTACTCACGGAGGATTTCTGAACTGCTTGGCCGAAAACGTCGAAGTTCCTAACAGTGTGGGAAAACAGGAGTATTTCCTGCCGATTTCTTTAACTTAATTACCAGAGCAAATCTCCGATACTCTGAACACTGCATAGTGCCTCAGCGGGATTCACTCTGGAAAGCAGGGAGTGGGGCCTTTTCCTGCCCGAGAGGACAGGAACTGAACAGGCTGTGTATGTGCCGATCTGTCAGCATGAGATTACATGTGCAATGCCACCATCCCGCCCCCCCCCCCCCCCCCCCCCCACTCCTCCGCCCACCTCCCCTACCACTGCTGGCCTCCCGATCGCTGGCCAGCCCCGCAACCCCCTCCAATCACTGGCCTTCCGATCCCCCCTACTCCCCGATCGCTGACCTCCTGAACCTCCTCAGGCTAGCACATCACACTCTTCTACCACCGCCCCCCCCCCCCCCCCCACCAAGAGTCCCGACCCCCACTCCCACCCCGGCAGCCCCGACACACACCCCTCTCGGATGGCCAGCCCCAATACCCCTCACTCCCCCTCTCCCCAATCAGCCCTCTTGCAGAGTGGCAGTGGGTCGCCCCCACCGATTGCCCCAATAGGCCCCACCCCCAGCAGGCCCTGCTCCCTCGGCGCTTCCTGGTGTCCGGTGGGCAGTGCCAAGGTGCCCGGTGGACAGTGCCAGTTCGCCCCTTATGTAGTGTCAGAATGGCAGGCTGGCATTGCTTAAGGGGCACCTCCCTTACCTCCGACCTCCTGGGGGGGCCTCAATGGCCTCTGTTCCCTCCAGCAGGGTCAGGGCACCTGTTCCTGATTAGTAGGGAGCAGTTATAAATGCCATTGGAGGGAACCACTCCTGGCAGGGGGGAGACGCTAGCAGGCCCAGAGAATACCATCCCGGGCCCGCTAATCATATTGAAATGCTCATTTCAATATGATAATTGGCTCTGTGCCAATTTCCGGCACAGAACTGATTATACTCAAAAGGAGTGCCTGGGAGATGCGCAGAGGCCCGGGCGCCCAGCGTGAATCCTGCAAAACGGCTGATGCTGATGTCTCCCGGCCCACGCCGCCACTCAAGCTGTGCAGAGGGCTGGGAGAATCCTGGTTTCTTCTCCATATCCTGTAGGATGGTCACTCACTTTAGTCAATCTCCTGCACCCTCTATGGTTGCAGGATATTTGCCTCCATGTGATCCAATAAATTTTCATCCTCCTGTATGCGCTGCAGTCACAGCAGCCATTCCTCAACTTCAGAAACCCTGAGCTTGAGCAGCCAAAGGCACTTCCTACACATGTAGTTGCCAAACACACACTAAGCATCCTGAAGTTTCCACATGGCACAGGATGTACAAGCAACAAATCACTGCCCCACTTTAGAAACTGTCACTGTCTGTTTACCTGAAGTTTAATTTCATCTTTGACTTATATTATACTCACAGTTAATAAGTCCTTAACTCCTATATATTTAAACATTAAAACATAAACTAATTAAGTATGTAGGCCTGGATAATAACAGGGATAGTTGACATAAGCAGGATATGTGGAGAAGGGGAGGCTCAACATTCCACATGGGAAACTTGGACCCAGCTAGAGGACCAGGTAGGTTTCAACAATACCACTGTGGGGTATCAGAGAGGAGGTGGGATTCCAATTACCGATCCTGGGGTCTTTATACATGGTAAGAAGTTTAACAACACCAGGTTAAAGTCCAACAGGTTTATTTGGTAGCAAAAGCCACACCTGGCTCTTTATACATGCGCAGGTTTGGGTGGTGGAAACTCAGGGTGGTGCTGGGGGAAAACACCCCTGCTCCTCCTGGCCCACAAGCAGTGCTTTGAAGGTACTCACTTTCCCTCCAAAGCTGTCTGCACCTTGCTTCAGCTGTCAGGTTTCCTGGGGCTGAGCAGCCACTCACTGTAAAGCCTTTAAACCAGGTTACATCAGAGAATTTAAAATTGCCAATCCACTTCCTGGAAGCAGATTGACTACAGACCCCGCCTTGTCCTGCCTCTTTAAAATCAAGAAATGGGTGAGTTGCAAGCAGCTCAAGTTTAGGGTTCAAATCTTTTCAATTTTAACCACCCATTGTACCCATTTGTGTGCATTAGAATTCCCCTTTTAGCTGCTACTTCCAAGGTTGCCCTGTGTTTTTTTCTGTGTTATCTTCAACGTCATTTTCTATGTTTCACAGCATTCCCTGAATCTGCTGCTCTGTTTTCTCAATTTTATTACAAAATCAATTCATATACTTGAATGAATTTTAAACAGTCACGTAAACACTTTCTCCAGTGCCATAATCTATATTGGTAGTATCTTAATCAATCAAAGAAGGCTAAATAATACTTAAAAGTCTATGTCGCACTGCATTTGTGTGCTTAGTCATTTACATCATAATACAACCAAATAACTTACATACTGCAGCCACATCTAGGCTTCTGCTCAGTGTTTCAAAGCCACTGGACTCATCACTCCTTCAGTTGATTTTGTCTGGTATATTGTAACAACAAACTGTGCTGTAATTTTGGAAAACTACATTTTTCATGACATTCAACTTTCAGCTAATAGAAAGCATCACTCTGTTATGGTTCACCTACCTCACTTTCACTGCTATAACTGTAGCCAAACACTCTCTCCAAGAGTCCTTTGATCCTCTGGTCTGAAGCAGTCTGGGAGGTGGTGTGGCTACCAGACCGCAGTGAAGCAATGATTTCATCAACAGATTTTGCTTTAGCTGTAAATGTTTGCTGTGCTGCGGTTGGAGACTGTTCCAATTTGCTCAGTTGGAAGTTTCTTTCATATATTTTTGGTGCGTCTGGCAATGCTATATATTTAGCCTCTTTCAATAATTCTGAAGCAGACCTCACACCTTGAGAATGAATGGAATGAGTGCTATCTTCTTTATCAAGTGGGACACCTGTAGCATCTGATGGTATTTGTTTAGTCAGAGAAGAAGATTTGTTGAGATTTTCCTTTTTATCATTTTGTTCAGTTGGATCTGGAGACAGGATTTTACTTCTTCTATCGCTTTTACTGCTAGTTTTAATGTTACGACCATGCAATCTTTTGCTTGAAGCAGAAACATTACCCTTCTTTTCAGTGACAGAAGTAGGTGTTTTCGGTATAGAAGACTTCAATGTACCAAAGAATTTTGAAAAGTTAGGTTTTGGTGGTGGTTCAGGTCTCTTTGAAATAGACAGGCCTGCAGCAGTACCAGCAATTGGAGCTATCGCTGATTTAAAAACAAACTGTTTCCTACCATCTAGTCCATGTAGTTCACTGCCTCCAGTCAACTTTTTTTTACCAGTTGCCTGTTCCTTATCCACACCTACCCTCTTGTTGTTTCTTCTAGAGCCTGCTTTAGCCACTTCAGTTGGTACCTGAGAGTTATATTCAACATCGCTTTTTGAAATTTCATTTATTTTCATATCTTCAGATACTTCCACAGGACTGGTAGTTATCTGATTAAACTTTTCTTGTACAGGATTTCCCGCTGTTGAGAGCGCAGAACTCGATGTCTGTCTTAAATGGAGAAAGTCTGGTTGTGATTTCTTATGTAAACTATCCAGCTCTTGTATTTCCTCAGAGTCATGTGAAACCAAATGCTTCTGCATCTCAGACATTTCAGGAGTTTACGTTATGGATCTGTGGGGATGGAAACGATTCATTTAATTCTGCACTGCACATACTTTGTCTACATGGTTTGTTCACTTGTAAGACAGTGACATACAGCTTCAAAAATAAACTAGCCACAAAAACAGATGAATGTCAATTAATTGCATTTAGATCTTCCTATTCTGACAAATTAAAATAATTTTCATACAAATTTCAGCAAATTAAGGAAGAGAAAATTACAAAGATTTTTTGGAATTAGTTAATTTGTTTGACATATTTCAGGCTATTTTTTGTTTGTTTTCAACTACAGAAGTTAGATATCGTGAAGGCAATCGAGGAAACAAGAAACAGGCCTTGTGCCCATGTGTAGGTGAAACATTGATAACAAGAAGTCACCGGCAGATATATAATCAACAAAGGTATTTTTCAACCTACCTCTGCTCACTGAGATGATGAGGATAGTTTATTTTCTAATTTATGTTGCATGACTTGTGTTATGGTCCACTGCCCAGGAATACTATATCATAAGCAGCCTCAAGCAATAATTCCATCCCTTGGATAATTTTTGAGAGATTATGGTATGGTTCTTTTCCCAGTTCAGCAATTAAGTAGCTAAGGTTCAATACATCAAATTCCCTTGAGTGGTGGCCACAAGTCCAAGACAGGAGTGAATCCCAAAGTTGGCCACAGTAAAAATAGAAAATGATATTTGGGGGAGAAATAGAAATCTTATGAAGCTTTATTACACCAAAGACTCTTTCAAAATGCATTTCGATATACTTTTGAAAATGTAGAGGGTAGGGAGTTGCGTTGTAAGGAAAACCCTTAACACATAACAAATTTGATTCGCTTCATAAATGGGGATGGCAGATACTGAAAATTTCTTCATTTCATCCAAATTGTGAGAATGTTGTAGCTCTGTAACACAGTTCTGCATAGGGGCGGCATGGTGGCACAGTGGTTAGCACTGCTGCCTCACAGCACCAGGGACCCGGGTTCGATTCCCGGCTTGGGTCACTGTCGACATGGAGTTTGCACATTCTCCCCATGTCTGCATGGGTTTCCTCTGAGTGCTCTGGTTTCCTCCTACAGTCCAAAGATGTGCAGGTTAGGTGGATTGGCCATGCTAAATTGCCCCTTAGGGGGATCAGCTAGGGTAAATGCATCGGGTTATGGGGATGGGACCTGGGTGGGATTGTGGTCGGTGTGGACTCGATGGGCCAAATGGCCTCCTTCTGCACTGTAGGATTCTATGATTCTAATTTGTGTTAATAATAGTAACAATACCCCATAACATATTCTATTCTTAGGGAGTTTGAATTTTGATATAGATATTCACTTGTTCTTCAGGTTGAGGTGTGGAGAAATATTTGTGGGCCATCTCAGCAGAGCAGACATAAGGAAGCCGCAGAATAACACCAAGAGCATTGCTGCCCCAATCATTCTGGGCTTGATGAATTGCAAAAGTTGTGTTTCCTTGGAACATTTTAATAGAATGCACAGGACATAATGGCAGATCTGTGCGAGACAACTCATCAGGAACAGGTTATAATCCAATCCATCCCATAAGGTAGTATACAAAAATAAAACCAAAGTTAAATGAAATGGCAATTTGTGAGCCATAGGCCAAAAACTATGCGTTGCACCTCAAAGCACAAAGAATATAAGGTGCTGTGTGCTGCAGAATAGAACAGAGGAACAGAGGATCAGAAGGATTATTCAAGTATGCTAATTAGATTAAAGTCAAGAGAACTCAAATTTATGAAAAACACATCATCCTTAAAATTTGAAGTATTCAGAAGAAATTGATTCCTGATTTCAACCCAAATTGCACAAATACAGGGGACTTTTTTTTTTTACACGGTCAGATTGCAGCTCTCTCAATTTTGCATTCTTCAATTAGGTTCTTTTATTATGTTGTATGACCACCAGGGGGAAACTTTTATGACACAGGTATAGGGAAGTACATTTGATTAACCCTAAAATCTTTAAAGAGAGGAGATGATTCATATAATTTTTGCTTTTATTTTGGCAAACTTACTTATTATACACAGTTGGTAATGATTTTAAAGCTCTTCAAGCGCTTTACATGATTCTGAAGTGCAATGGCTAACCTTCTGTAGACAATGAGATACAGTAAATAAACAATTGAAGAGGGCACTCCAGTGGCGGGCTTACACTTTGTGGGGCCTCGCGCTCTCTTTCATTTCCGGGACCCCCCAGTGAAGTCACACCCCTTCCCCCAATGGCTTCATGCCCCTCCCCAATGAGGTCACACCCCTCCTGAACGCCGCCCAGCCTCACCCCGCAGGACAAAGAGGCACAAGCCATAAAAATACATAAATTGATCACTGCTTAACTGCTTTAGTGCTTTTTAACTTGTAAAAACATGCCTGTAATTGCTGAATTGAAAGCCAAGCTTACCACTCGCAGAATGATGGTAAAGATGGTCAATGTTGCAAATTGAGAGTGTTGAAATGAGGAAACGTGGATTTTGCTGATGGAGCAACAAGATGGACAAATCAGCTGATGACATCACGGCAGCACAGGCTAGTGCAGGACAGAATGAGCCAGTCCAGAGCAGGACCAAATACTCCAATCAACAAGGAACATATTTCAGAGTCTCATTCAGTTTCAAAAATAAAAGTTAACTTCCTTATTTTCTCTCACAAAATCAAAGAAGTTATTGCTGTAAATTCACTAGAGTGGAGTGTCCAGTGAGTACAAGTCCAATATCTGTGGCTTTGTCTGGCAGGATTCTTTGTCCGAAAAGGGACTTTCTGCAGGCCAGTCTTGAGAGCGATGATGGTTAGAACTACTAGCATGTGACCAGCTAATGCCATTGTATCAGACCAGCAATGGTCTATTTTGAAAAACAGAATTTAAACAAGAGAATATGGAAGAGGGACAGATTTTTAAGATTTTCTTGTTTCATCTCTTGTTGGCATGGCAACTTAGCTTTTCTTCTACACTTTTCTACAAAATTTTCAATTTGATCGTCATCATGGGTAATTCTTGTAAAGATACACTTCCCATCATCAATATTGTTGAACTTATCAAATGTCCCTGACTCATCGTACATTGCAAATAATTTTAATATCTTTTCAATACAGAAAAGAACGTTCACTGGAAGCATCTGTGATAGGTATTGTTAAAAATATTTTCAGAATTGTTTCCACATTTGAATTTGCATTCTCATCCAAACTTGTCAAATGGAATGCATAATAGATCAACAGTTTTCCTCAAGAGATTAACTTCTATTCTACAATTGCACCATTATTGTGTCACAAATAACATTGACAGTCTCAATGATGATGTTCTTTTTACCTTTCCCTTTCATTGTTTCTAGTTCCATCGAAAAATAACTGTGACTTGTACGCTTCTCATCATCAGAGGGACCTGTTTATTTTGTTAGTTTTAGTGCCTCTGCTTCCACTGAGCTATAGTCATTTCGAACTTCCGTGACAAAACTTTTAACTGAGGGTAACAATTATGAAGTATTCAATAAAGTTGTATCAACATTTTGCCACAAATTGCTGATGGCATTAATTATTTGAAGTAAACGGTTCCACAAAACAGTAAAAACAGAAATATCATACTTTTCAAACTTCTCTGCTAAGAATTTTGCTTCAGCTTTCACACTTGTTTTTTCTGAATTTGATGTCATTATGTATGGCAAGGTTTATTAACAAATTCGATTTCAAAGCCAAAACAGCATCTGCACAAGCAGACCATTTGATGTCACAATTTCTTTTGACCGTCAAATGTTTTCCATGTGTCTGTTCCAAGTGTAGGGTGGCACGGTGGCACGGTGGTCAGCACTGCTGCCTCACAGCGCCAGGGATCCGTGGTCAATTCCAGTCTCGGGTCACTGTCTGTGTGAAGTTTGCACATTCTCCCTGTGTCTACGTGGGTTTTCTCTGGGTGCTCCAGTTTCCTCCCACAGTCCAAAGATGTGCGGGTTAGGTTGATTGGCTATGCTAAATTTACCCCAGTTTCAGGGAAATTAGCAAGGTAAATATGAGGGGTTACGGGAATAGGGCCTGGGTGGGATTATGGGTCAGTGCAGGCTCGATGGACCGAATGGCTTCCTTCTGTGCTGTGGGGATTCTATGAAGTGTGACTGCAGCGTATTCCACCAAGCTGCATCTTTGCCGATTAAATTCAAGGAGTGACTGGAACATGGGATGAATATTGCACAGGGCTTGCATTGTTCAGTCTTGCTTGTAGACCTCAATATTTTCCGGCCATATTTGCGGCATTATCGAAACACTGCTCCATGACAATTTTTGATGTCCAAACCTAAATCTGCAATGATATGCAAAATAGTTGTCTCCAGACACTCAGAAGTGTGGGATTGTAGTTGGGCAAATAAAGAAATGGCTCTACAACTTCACCATCGATGGTCACATATCCTAAAATTAATGTTAATTGTGCCACATAACTCACATCTGACAGTAAATCAACTATTCTGGAACAGTATTTGGCATCTCCAACCTCATTAGTGAATTGGTTCCTGAGCTGCTCTGCCATTATAGTGATGATGTCATCATAGGTTCTGTGTCGAACAGTTGGGGGGTGATCTTCTTGTCCCACCAATCGATGGGCGGGGCAAAGCTTTAAGTTAACGAGATCACCATCATGATCTTACCTAGCTCGGATATCCGGCATCCAAAAAGGGCATGAGGCTGATCTCAATTTTAAATCTATGTTAAATAGAATTTAAACATTATTAGTAAGCCCAGGACTCTATCGTGAGGTACGGATGGGGACTTGCCCTGGTGGCCTCGCCGGTAGAACCGGAGGCCATTGAGGTCGGGGAAAGTGGGCAATGCACCCTGGGCAGTGTCAGTCAGGCACTGCCAACCTGGCACCTTGGCACTGCACACCAGGCATCCAAGCATTGTCCAGGCATCCAAGCATTGTCCACCAGGCACAGTGACACTGTCCACCAGGCACACTGGCACTTCCCATCAGGCACCGGACAATGTTAAGGGGGCAGAGCCACAGGGGCATGGCATAAGGGGCAGGGCCTGTATTGGGCAGGGCATAAGGGGTGGTGGGGGGAAGCTGCGCAGTCTGCAACTGGGATCGGGAGGCAACAATCGACCGGGCCAGGGGTTGGGTGGGAGAGCCAATTGGCCATGGAGGCCAGCAATTGTGGGGGCGAGAGGCGATTGGCCGGGGAGGTTAGCGATCACTGGAGTGGGGGGGGAGGGGGGGGCGATCATGAGATATACAGAGGGGTGAAGGTAACTGACAGAACTCTGTCACCTCACCTTGATGACTTCACTTCACTGCTGGCTCAGGCCACCTGGCTATAGCCTTGCCGGCCCAGCCCTCCTCAACCCTGGCCTGGGGTTGGAGTTGTACCACTGCTCTGCTTGACGACAAGCGCCTCATGTCTCACCTTGCTCGACGACCTTGCCTCGCTGCTGGCTCAGGCTGCCTTGTTATGGCCTGTCCAACCCTCCGGGGGGGGGGGGGGGGGGGGGGGGGGGGGCCGGTAGAGTCATCCACTACAACCCTCGACGACCATGTCCTTGCACCTCAACTCACTCAACAACATTGCCTTGCTGCTGGCTGCCTGGCTATGGCCTGCCCTCCTCAGACCATGGTCGAAATTGATAAGCCTGCTGCTTTTTCACAAAAGCACAGGAGATCTTCACCTTGACTACTGCCTCTCTGCCTCCTATTGACCTCAACAACTTTGGATCAGTGTTTTCCTGCTCTAAGGGGACTCGACCAATCAGAGTCTGATGTTGCTCTGCATTGCCGGCAGGTAGGCTCAACAAATACAAATGAGCCTATCAGGCTCTGATTGGTGCCCAAGAACTGCCCACAGACACTGACCAGCACGAAGCCCTCCAATTAGTTGGAGCCCTGTGCCAAGCACTGTGTATTTCATTGTAAGTCCACCTCTGGGGCACTCAGTAGATTGCATGCATCTGCCATACTGTGTTAGGTCAGTCTTAGCTCCTCCTTGATGCGTTTCCCTAACAGGTTGATCCTGTTAAAGCTGAAAAATATAATTTTATTAAGAGCTTCCATCTCACTGAGGAGGCTTCAGGTTAATCCACATTCAATAACCTGCTCTGAAAACACTATTTGACAACTGAGACCTTTTCTACAACAGCAGCTGAGGTAATCTGCAATGTTCTGAAACAATCAATGACATTCCAAACATAACAATCCACAAATTTCCTTTAAAAAGTCATTTTGCCCTATCTCTCAATGTTAAGAGACCATTTAAAAAATTCCAGGATCGGATCGTGATCTATATCTTTGCCACAAACTTATCAGTTCTTCTGTGGACAGGACATACTTGTGCAATTGCAGGTCAATGCTGTTGTTGCAAGACAGAACAGATCGGCTAAGGGTGCGGTGAGTTCTGGAGCACTAGTCTTCGGTACTATTGTTGGAATGTTGTCAGGGCCTTTTCAATATCCAATGTCTCTAGCCATTTCATGATATCACATGGAGTAAATCAAATTAGCTGACAACTGCCATCTGTGATGTTGGGGACCTCTAGACAAGACTGAAATAGATCATTCACTTGGGATTTCTAGCTGAAGGTGGCTGCAATACGCTTGAATGCTTGAATGATCACTCATCTGATGAAGGAGCAGCGCTCTGAAAGCTCATGATTGGACTTGTTGGACTTTAACCTGGTGTTGTGAGACTTCTTACTGTGCCCACCCTAGTCCAACACCGGCATCTCATATCTTGGTGAATGGGCATAGAGAAACCATGGGGAGTACATGCGAGGGTGAGGAGGTGTGAGTGGCTTAAAGGGCTCAACAGCTTTTAAAACAACTTGAACAAAGTCCCAGAGAACTGCGGTGGGTCTTTTAACCAACCCCCTTTAACACTCACCTATCCCCATGGTCACATATGATCTGCTTCCCTGTTTGGCAGACCAAACTCAATCCCACCCCCTCTTCCCCAGAGCAAACACTGTGCCTGACAGAGCCCATTATATCGGGGCAAGTCTGCCAGGTCAGGGAATTTCCCAACTAGAGCTCACCACCTCAGTAACAAAAATTAGGCCCTTTGCGTCCTCTTCAAAGCTTACTCTCTCACCTAACTTTCTATCATCAGCAAACTTGGATATTTTACATTTGGTCCTTTCGTATAAGTTGTTAATATTAATTGTAAATTGCAGAAACTCCAACATTGATCCTTGTGGTACACCATTAAAAACTTCCGGATAATCTCTAAATGGTCTATTTATTTTGTTTTCTAGCCTTTAACCAATCCTTCATCCATAATACACTACCACATGAGCTCTTATGTGTGAACTTTATCGAATGTCTTTTGAAAATCCATACAAAATAAAACCACAGATTCCCCTTTAACAACCCTGCAAATTACATCTTCAAAAAACTTTAGCAGATTTGTCAAACACAATTTCCTTTTCATAAAACCTTGTTCACTCTGTCTAATCATGGGGAGGAGGAGGTTTCCTCAAAGAAGCATCATCACGTCATTCCCCCGCACAATCCACCAGTGCAGAGACTCTTTGGGTGAGTATGTGTTCACAATTAGACTTAGGGTAACAAGGTGGTGAGCACAGCACAAATTGGCCTGAGCAGCTGAGGTCACTGACAGACAGAGGGCTATGGAAGGCCAAACTCACGCTAATCCCCAGGCTGATGACAGGCCTCTAGTGCAGTGGTTCTCAACCTTTAAAAATGTCATGGCACATCTCTACAGTCCTGTTTCTTTTAACCTCTACCTGCCTCTTTCATTTCTTCAAGGGTTTTTATCACCCTTTTTGAGTTTTCACTTTATGTTCAGGTCTATGAGACCTTTGTCTTCAGCTCCAAGTCCTGTTGGTCATGCGCATGGGCCTGCCTGAATTTAAAAAATTGAAACCTTGCACGTGTGGCTCTTTCCCAGCTGGCACATTCACGGGAGGCCCAAGTTTCATCGGATCTTGGAAATGCCAACCACAGAGCTGAAGACAAAGCTAGTTTTAGCTTTATTACATGAATTTTTAATCATTTTGAATCTTTGAATCAAGGGGCACACTTGGGAGGGGTCTTCACGGCTCGGCACACTGGTTGGGAACCACTGCTCTAGTGTCAGCCACATGGAACCGCCAGAGTTTTAGCGAGGGATTTGAGAACATTTGGTAGAGCTGCCTGAAGATATGCACAGCCATGTGAAGATGATGGATGAGTCCATCAAGACCATGCATGCTGCCATGTATAAGCAGTGTGTCACATGACTTCCTCCATCGAGAGGCTGGCAACCCTAATGGAAAGCCAGATCCAACGGACCAATCAGTGGATGCCAAAGATATATGAAGTCTTGCAACCATCGTCTAGGTCTGAGTTCAACGCAGCAGCGGCAAAGCGAGAGGAGTAGTCAACATGGAGGTGAAAGTGTGTCTTGCAAAGGAGCAGGAACAGATAAAGTCATATCTCAGGCTCATCTCAGGGTGTTCCAAATGGGGTCAGCTCTTGCACATCCAAATAGCTTCAGTAACAGAGAGGGGTCCTGCATCTGCATGGGAGCCCCTCAGCACACTGGGGTCCGCCAGGCCTTGGCAGCCACAGAACAGCCATGAAAGGGTTAATAATCACACAAGTTTAAAAATCACATAAGCTGCAAGCTGCTAAAGTCAGTCACACAGGAAAAACTATGAGAAAACCACAGGTCTTGATTAAAGCAGAGCCACATGAGTCAACGACGATAAAACTTCTAGTTACAAGGGAGGCCTCAGTCACACAGCATACACACAAGACCTCCATTGAATTATACACAGCTGCAGTTTGTCAGTGTCTGTTCCAACAAGAGACAATGAGACACGGGAGTTGATGTACCACTGGTTAAAAAGATAACTTCATAATTGTGTAGAAAGAAATACGTGCTTGGTGCCTTTATTAGGTAGATGTGCACAAGTTGTAATTGGACGACTATACCCTTATGTTATACATTATGTAATCTCAATTGTTAATTGTGAGTGGATATTGTTCCAAATGTGCATCTCAGATTGGTAAATGCTAATTATTTGTAATCAAATCTGGAACTATATATGTTGGTATGATGTTGTATCCAGAGCCCTCTGCTTCGCCACCAGCTGGCAGACCAGATCCCTTGCTAGCTCATAGAAATAAAGGCTGGTTTTAAAACTCCAAAATTCTCCATCTGGTCACTTAAAGAGAACAAAGTCTGTAAGCAGCTGGGCAGCCAATTCTAACCCAAACCACCAAGGTAATCTCAGGTCATGTGGCAGTCAGCCTACACTCCAGCTGCAAGCACAGGTATTGCGCTTCTTAGAAGCAATCGTAAACCCATTAAAAAGAGCACCAAGCTCACAGGTGTTTAAATTTTGTGCATGTTAAGAATCAATAGTGTTGTCTCAAAAAGTTAATGCTTCTTTGTCAGATGCAATCTGCACCCTTCCATCCCCCCCCCCCAACCCCCCCCCCCCCCCCCCACTCCCTCCCACCCACCCCTCCACCCCGCCTCAGTTGCTTGCCTGTATATGGACAAGCCGAATCTGGCAATCTCCTCAGATGTGTCAGTGCAGGTGGAGAGGCTGGGTGCTTAAGCGATTATGGACAATTTGAAGGAAGCAATGTCCAACAAGTGGGGTTAGGTTTTGAATTAGGCAGATGGAAATAGATGTGAATTAGATTGTCCTGATCCTCCCTTATGTGTCTCTCAATGCCCCTTGCCTCCAGCGCCAAGGACTCATGATCCTTTCCTATCTGTTCTGCCCCTCCTCAACATCCTCCTTGTCAGATGAAGAGTGACACTCATCTATACTCTCCAAGTGGAAGGCCTCCCTCCTGTGCAGAGCACAGCATGATATGGGGAATCCTCACGGGGGCATTCAGCAATGTCCCACTGAATCAGTACAAACAATGGAACCTCATCTTTAGGAGGTCAATGGCTTTTCAATCATCACTCGGATCATCCTTGGCAGGCATTGTAATGTTCCTTGGATGCGATATGAATGTTCCTCACTGGCATCAGCAACTATGTCCTGAGTGCGTAACCATTGCCCTCAGGTTCCATCCCTGAATATGTGCAGGGGGCTGGAACAGCTGTGACACCTGCGAGTGGCAAAGTATATAAGCATCATGACTGCTCCCAGGGAAATGGGTACATACCTGCAAGACATGCTTTGGTGGAATCTCTAACTGTTTATGAAAGCACCTGGCTGATCGGAGAATGCTTTGATAACCACATGCATGCAATCAAGTACACA
The DNA here is from genome assembly GCF_964213995.1 of Mustelus asterias. Taxonomy (NCBI): domain Eukaryota; kingdom Metazoa; phylum Chordata; class Chondrichthyes; order Carcharhiniformes; family Triakidae; genus Mustelus; species Mustelus asterias. The sequence goes on from NC_135818.1 coordinate 37,839,261, forward strand.
TTGCACTGGAAATCATAGAAATCATCATAGAAACCCTACAGTACAGAAAGAGGCCATTCGGTCCATCGAGTCTGCACCGACCACAATCCCACCCAGGCCCTACCCCTATCTCCCTTCATATTTTACCCGCTAATTCCTCTAATCTACGCATCCCAGGACACTAAGGGGCAATTTTTTAGCATAGCCAATCAACCTAACCTGCACATCTTTGGACTGTGGGAGGAAACTGGAGCACCCGGAGGAAATCCTGCAATGATACAAAGCCAATGGACCTTCAAAGTTGGTCCAGTAGCACACAAACACTCCAGCCCTCGTGAACAGGCATTGGGTACCTACTTAATGCAATGATTTGCTGCCTTGGAGATCTCAGACATGTATCTGGTGGATCCCTGAAAACAGTTGGATACATCAAAATTCTATTAAGGCCATGAATTCAACTATCTTTCTACAAATCCTTCATTCATTCAGATATAGAGTGGAATTTTCCAGTCCTTCCCGCCGGCAGGTTCTCCCACTCCCGCCGAAGGTGACACTCCACAATGACAGGATGGGCGAGCCACACAAACCACTGTAGACATTGACAGGACTAGAAAATCCTGGCAAACAGGTCATGGGAGGAAGCGAGGAGAGGGTGGGGGCATAAAATTCCACCCAAAGTGCCTTTAAATGTAACTTTTTATAACTTTTCTCTGATTTGACCCGATTTGCTGCTGCAATATTACTGTTAAACTAGCCCCTTCCTGACAGACACTGCTTATAGAAATGCAAATAGTGATCATTAATATGACATGATCATCCAGTTTTACATAGAAAATAAGAGCAAGAGTAGGCCTTTTGTCTCTTTGAGCTTGCATTGCCATTTATTATGACCATAGCTGATCATCCAACTTAAAGTCAAATCCCGCCTTCCCCCCCCCCATATCCTTTGATTCCCTTTGCCTCAAGTGCTATGTCTAACTACTTCTACATAACAGGATACCTACAAATTCATAATGTGATCAGGCAGAGTCAACATGACTTTGTGAAAGGGAAATTGTGTTTATTAGATTTCTCTGAGGAAGTAACAAGAACGGTGGATAAAGAGGAACCTGTAAATGAGATGTACTTGGATTTCCAAAAGGCATTTGATAAGGTTCCACATCACAGGATAAAAGGACATGGTGTAGGGGTAACATATTAGCATGGAAAGAGGATTGGGTAGCTAACAGGAAGCAATGGGTAAAGATAAATGGATATTTTTTGATTGGCAAGTTGTAACTAATACATTAGCCACATACTACAGTTTAAAGGGACAGCCACATTGTTATGGCATCTCCCAGGAAGGAAAATAAGCCACAATTTGTCTGTGAGGCTTTGAAAAAGGCTAAGAATAGCACAATTCTCAGATGGAGTCTGCAGGAAGTCAAAAGGAGGATTCTTTTTCTGGAAAGAGCCCAAAATAGGTGAATGGGAGGACAGTGGCACTTGTTGATGCCATGTCCAGAAATCCACACACGTGGGCACAAAAATCTGACTGGCCAAATAAATGAATGTACCATTGCCTACCATCAATACAATGTAATCATTATGTACAATTATTTCCCTTCACAATGTAATAAAGTACTGCCAATCTTTACTATCTGTGCCCAATAAAGTGTATGGTTTAGTTTGAACCTGTAGCATCACCTAGACATATAGATCATTCACACGTTTAAATGGATCAAGTATAAATAATGCATAACAAAAGGGAAAGGACAAATACAAGAGAAACCTTTCCAAACCTAAATCCAATAACTTTATATGAAGAGGAAGCCCTGACAGGAAAGAAATTAAAGTTGGAAGATTGTCATTGGCACGTGACAGGTGCAAAAACTTTCTCCTGCTCTTTCTTACCTAGTCCCTCATCCATGTGTATGTGTGAAACCATATGCCTTACCATGTCAGTCTTAATGAAACCTATTTGAAAAGGTTGTTCACAAGCACAGCATTGTAACCTACATTACACTAGGTATTCCACAGGAAGGAAAAACAGGGCCCAATAAGATACTGTGCACATGTCCTTACACTATAGGCAGAATTCTCCAAAAGATTTCTAAGTGTCACAACAGCAAAATAATGGAGTGGTCAGTGCCGGTCTTCCAGGCGCACTCCACATCACAATCCTCCCACACTCAGTCACTTTTTGGAGAGTTTGGAGTTTCACGCCTTAACACAATCAGTGAGCTCGGCTTCAGAACACTCGGGTGCCATTTTGCAAGGCATTGGGTAACTCCCTCCCATACTTCATGGATATCGGGATTCCCCTCTCCCCCCCCACTCAACAGTGGCAATCCCTCATGCCCTCCATGACACAGGTCGCTGACATTGGAACATTAGGGCCCTCCTGATGTGCCTCCTGCCCCCCCCATCTGGACTCCTGATGTCCCCCATCAGGACCTCCTTCACGACCCACCCCTCCATGACCCCCCTGTCAAACACGCCCCCTAGCACCCCCTCCCCTTCATGGCCCCTTCTCAGGCCCCACCCCCTCAGTACTGCCCCAGGCACACTGGCGACACCCGACTGGCAGCGTTAAGCTGCCCAGTGGCCACTGTGGGCTGTCTGGTGGCCACTGTTGAGCATCGCCAATGTGCTAGTGGGCACCTGCCAATGGGAACCACCCGGCCATGCGCCTGAACACTTTCAGTGGCCTCCAAGCCTCCTGGCGTGGCCATAGTGCCAGTGGAGACCAGTAGTGATTCTTGCTGTTATCACCCCCTGCCTGATAGCCAGTGAGTTCCATGCACTAGGATTTGAACAGGCTATGCATACTTAAATGCTACTTTAAGTATGAGAATCAGCCTCGTGCCCTTTCTGGGCACGAACCGGTTCATGCCATCAGGAAGGGCTGAGAGACTTGCCGGGAAACTGTTTGGCACCAGGTGCAAAATAGACTTAAGCCCACACACTATTCTCCGGGACAGGCAGGATCTACTAATGGCACAGAGAGGTCAGAGAATCACCCCAATGTTTCTTCCAAGTACCAGATCGGATCCATTCAGCCTGGAAGATTTAAATAGTGAGTTCAAAGGGAGAACCAGCATGAAACACAGAACGACTGTGATGGCAGTGGAGAAGCAAATTCCTGTAAGAGACGAGTTTATATCTCTATTAAGCTAATAACCCTGAGGTTCTCAATATCTCAGAACCTGGATTTCAAAGGATGTTTTTGGAGCAGTGAGCATAGCTGCCATCATTAGCGACTTTCCCGAGTTGTAAGGTGTGGGTGGAAGTTCCATTAGCCACAAAGCTCAGCGTTGAATGGCAGTTTCACAATATTGAAGTACACCATAAAACATATGACAATTTCAGGCACATTTGCAGCAGAATCTATCACCACCGCACCTACCTAACCAACACCTCAACTATTCCCCACCACCACCCTTCCCCCACCACCCACCCACTAACCCCAACTCCCCTGCCATGCTGAAGCATTCTCCCGTGGATGCTCAGACAGCTGCAATAGTGGCCTGGGGATCCAGAGTTGTTACTGTGTCTGTTTTTGTGAAGGAGTTCCCAGTAGCAGGGGTGTAGACACCATCTCAGGGTGTCAAAACATCACTTTCTCCAAGACCTAGCAATCTGCCAAAGTGCACAAAGGTCACTCATGCATTTGCAGGGGTGTGGCAGGTTATCTCAGGGTCTTTGTCTCAAACTTTCAGAGCCATCTCAATTCAAGATTTTCTGAACTAGCAATTCTGAAATAAAATAATAAAATTTCATTTGTGTTTGTTTCACTTCATTCATGATCCACAAATGTTGTGTTTGCAGATGTATTTCAATGAGTAAATAGTAGGCAGTGGAGGGCATCATGACAATAATATGACCAAACATAGCTGATAGTACTTTTAATCTGTTAAATTCAGCAGTTATGCATCCTTTAAAACACAAACCATCTGTAGGTAATATGGAAGCACTCTGAGCTAATCATTTGTCAATTCAAAAAACTGAAGATGCTCCAAAACTCTTCAAGACGACAATAACATTCCTTTAAAATGTAGTAGAATTTCTACCGTTGGTTTTATTGTCTCCGGAAAGAAAAAATTAGGCAAGTTCCTTCCTCCTGTTCACGCTCAAATAACATCATATGTTTGTGTAGTTGTAAAATGAGGACTGGATTCAATTTAGTTGTATAAAAGCAAATTACTGCGGATGCTGGAATCTGAAACAAAAACAGAAAATGCTGGAAAATCTCAGCAGGTCCGACAGCATCTGTGGTGAGAGAACGCAGCCAATGCTTCGAGTCTGGATGACCCTGTGTCAGAACTAAAGATAATTACCAGAAATCTCAGGCCGTTCTTCACGCCGTCGGGACTCTCCAGTCCCGCCGGCAGTGCACCCCCACCCTCGGGGTTTCTCGCCGGTGTGGGGTGACATCAGTGGGAATTCCTATTGACAGTGGTGAGACCAGAGAATCCCACTGCCAGCAAGCAACATGTCACAACCCGCCGGTGGGAAACACACAGCTGGGAGGCCAGAAAATCTCACCCAATCAGTTTGTGATGGTTTCTACAGTCAAATGGCCTGTCCAACACACACTGTCTACGCCCAGAACTGTACATCATGGAAAGCAGGTGGAACTGGTTACATGCTAGTTTGAGTTACCACCTTCATCCCAGACAAACCAGGAGTGGGGCAAATACAACTGCTTTGCGACAGTTATTTCAGTCTGTAATTACATTAAGTGGTGGCAAATTATACTGCTGAAACTACGATTCTTTTAGCTAATACATTCACTTTACCTGAAAAACGACTGGCAAAAGTCACAAACTAGGTATCACTGTTAATAAAACCTACTGTGGATGTGAAAATGTTATCTTGCTGCAAACCAAATCAAGTGAAGAAATGTAGTAATGATTCTAAATGACTCCAGTTTGAATTATCTTCCATCCTCCTGTCATTTTATAAAAGTGTTGTGTATTGGTCTCACCTTTAAGCGGTGTTATTTGTGCTTCTTTCCCACGGGCGGGTTGGGTTGTTGCTCAGGGACAGCTCTGCAGCCGCACTGGGATGGATCGCGGGCTGTTTCTCGGTGTGTTTCACCCGCTTTGCTGCTGGAAACTGGGCCGCACTTGGGGATTGTTGAACGCCGTTGCCTAGTAACCGGCGAGGCTGGAGGGCGCGCTCGAGCCTGCGGTCCAGGCCCCGCACCTCCCCCCCCCGGGACCGGGCACCTCCACACCCCCGGGGACTGGATCCAGGCCTCGCAGCTTTGCTGCAACACTGCAATCTCCCAGTCACGGCTGCACTCGGATATAACAGCAACGTGGCTCTCAAAGTTTGTGCAAAATTAAACTCAGCAGCAAAAATGGCTGGAGAGTTTATTCGTGAAAAATGACACCAAACCTGTCCTGCTTTCAATTATTGTGCTTTTATTTTTTTAATGCTGCAGGATATTTTAATAAACATTATTAACGCGTGGTTATGCAAATAACAGTAATCCAATTTAAATGAGTTTTTGGTCTTCCTGCTTTATAGTTGTTCAGTCCTGTGTGCAGCTTGACAAGGCTACTGGGAATCCTGATAAAAGTTTGGAAATGGCTTTCACCAATCATTGTATGTAATAACAACAATCACTTACATTTGTAAAGCTCCGTTAATGTTAATGTAAACATCTCATGCAAATAACAGGAGAGCATTCGGTCAAGCATTCATCACAAGGCAAATAGAGATGGAGACAATGGGATAGATGACTGAAAGCTTGGTCAAAGAGTTTTAAGGAGCATTTAGGGGGAGAGGGGGGGAGAGTTGGAAAGGTTAATTTTTTGTTTATATCCAATTCAATCCAATGAAAGTATAATTCAAAGTCTCAAGTGAGACATTCCAGATCCAAGCTGACAAGACAGGCTGGCTGGGGCTTGATCTACATGATCCAAGCTGATTGGAGCAGGCATTGCACCTCCAAGGCTTGATCTCATTTGCATCTTAGCCAAACGGCCTAGATGCCGCTTTAAAAAATTGTTTCAAATTAAGTCTCAGTGTAACCTCATCACTTCGACCAAGTGCAGCACAGCAAAACTACACTTGATCTTAGTCAATAGGCCAAGAAGGAGTTGGAAAGGTTAATACAAAAGTTCCAGTTAACTAAAGACATTGCGGCCAATGGTGGGGCAAAATGAGAGGGGACTGTGCAAGAGGTCAATATACCTAGAGTTCTTGGATGGATCAGGTTACACAGATAGAAGGAGGAAGATCATGAGGTTTTAAACATGAGGATGATCATTTTAAAATTGGGTGTTGGTGGTACAGGAGGCAAAGTAAGTCAGGAGCTGGGAGTGATAGGTTAAATTGACTTTGTGCAGATTGGAATACAGCAGAATTTTAGGTGAGCTTAGATTTTAAAGATTGGGAGATGGAATGCCTTTAAAAAGGGTATCAGAATAGCTGACGGTAGGGGTAAGAAAAATGAGGGTGCTATAGCAGCAGCTAAATTGAGGCAGAGATGAGAGATATGAAGGTGATATTTTTGAAAGCGTGGATATGGGTCAGAAGCTCAGTTCAGAGTCCATGTAGGAGTCCAAGGTTGCAAACAAGCAGATTCAGTCCATTACTATGCCCAGCGAGAGGGATAAAAATTGGTGACTCAGAAATGGAGATTATGATGTGATCAAAGACAATGACTTCAATCTTCTAAATGTTTAAGGGATGGGAATCATGAGACACACAGGTCTGGCTGTCAAGCAAGGAGTTTGACAACACAGACATTGGAGGTATCAAGGGAAATAGTGGTGAGTTGGAGCTGGGTGCTGCCAGATGATGTCACACAGGGACAGTATGTAGATGAGAAATAGGAATGGGCTAGGAATATATCCCTGGAAATAGTGCTTGGAGGAAAAGATTATTGCAGAATATTTTCTTGCTAAAACTGGGTAATTTTGAGCAGAACTAGAAAAGGATAGGCCCATTTGACTAGAAAACAGATGTTGAAGGAGAATGGCGTGGTTGACTATATAAAAGACTGAAGAGGGAAAATGCACCATGCTCACAGGAAGTCAGGATGTAATTTGAAATTTAGTTAGGGCTGTTTCAGTTCTTGGTCTGGGGTAGAAATCCAAATGTAGGGAATGGATGCACAAATTAATTATACCTTCCATTTCCTTAAAGCAAAGTGTATTCATTAATTTGTCATTTACATTCCACTACATGCAGAACTTAACTACTTGGGTTTATTGTCACTGAAAATAAACTCTAAATGTTTAAAGGATGTTATTCATGAAAATATTTACCAAATCATTTATCCTTTCAAAGCATAGATCATAATTATGGGAATTGTGTTGAAATGTATTTTGCTATTATTAACTTGATTCTGATATGGTTCCCTCCCAAATCCCCAAAACATTTGAATGGAAAATGACATTCTAAATAATGCCTGATTTGATAAATTAGCTTCAATGCTTGCCTAACTTGTAATGAACATAAATTAGTTGTTCCAAATAATCAATGTAAATTCCCTTTTATCCTGTGTAATGATTTTTATATGCATGAAACAGGAATTAGGTTCATTACCATTGCAAATCAGGGGCCTTATATCTCTTTCAGGTGCCTTTGTGAAATTGGGCTTCAAATGAGTTCAACATGTGCTGCTCATGCTACAATGTTTTCTCAGGCACACAGCAGCCAAATCAAGGATCTTAAAAAGGAGACTGGAGCTACTAGCCAGAGGTTAAGTCAAAAGATTTGCACTTACCCAAGTGTGGAACGAGGACTATTTCTCCTGTATCCACATTAAAACTTTAAGTTGCTACCGGCTCCCTCTCAGTTGACTCCTCTCTCCCTCTAGGCTTGTCAATAATCCTCCCAGTATCTCCAGGGATTAAAGATTAATCTCCTGAACATTGCGGCAAACATTCCAGGAGAAAAATCACAGGAGTATGAAACAATGGTATGTATTTTTCATGTGTTTTGAACAGATTTGATGGTTATAAGTTCACTGTGGTAGAGGGGGAAAGGCTGTCTGACTGAACAGGGTGGTTGGAAGCAAGAGGTTAATTGATGAAACTTCCAAGATTCACGTGAAACCAGTCATCAACCAGATCTATTTCCTGGACTTCCCTTTGGCCCTGAGCCAGCATGAAAAGCAGTAGATTTTGCTCCCTTCCACATTTGGCCTCTGGAGCTGCAACTGATGCCACAGTGCACAGGTAACACACAAATGAATCTGAAAGACAGAGTTGCATTAAGTCTCTTTAGACATGTGGAGGAGGTGCATCACCACCTTTGGACAATTTCCTATCTCTTGTCCAAATCATTTGAATTAAAAAATGAAAAGGATTATTCCTTTATCAAGTTTTCCAATAAAAAAATGCATTTCATTGCTGTATTTATATACTATAAATAATTAATAACATTTGAAGAAGAACCCTGAACAGCTGAGGTAACGCAACAAGCACATCGCCTCAAGAGTTACTTTTAAATGTAATGTTACAATAGGATTCCCTGTATGTATGAATCATTGGCTCATAACCAATGTTTCTGGGGCACCTAGATTGGGCTTTAAATAAATGCAGAACTGTTTGTGTATAAGCGTCATATTCAACACAATTTAACTTTGCTTCTCCCTCCACAAATGCTGCAAGACCTGCTGAGTATTTCTGCCACGTTGTGTATATTTGACTTTCAGCATCTGCAGTATTTTGTTTATATTTTACTGGGTGGTAAATATTGCCTTACCTTCACCATTTACATCTTGAGAACACATTTTTTAAAAAATATTTAGGCCTAACAGATAAAACAATTGCTGGCAATCAAGTTAGTGTTTTTTTTTAAAACTGAGATTGTATTCAGCTGATGTCATGTATGAATGTAACATGGTCATGTATGTTTGGTTGTACAATCAACCCCCTTCTCCCAACTATTTAGGTGAGGTACAAGATGGTGGTGCAGTGATAAAGTCACATGACTATTAGTTCAGGCTAATGTTCCAGGGGCGAGGTTCCAATCCCACCATGGCAGCTGCTAGGCTTCACATTCACTTAAATGTGGAATTCAAATTTCGTCTCAGTAATAGTAAGCAGTGAAGTATCGTCAATTGTGAAACCCTATTTGGTTCATGAATGCCCTTTAGCGAAGGGAATTTGCTGTCCTCACCCAGTCTGGCCTACATGTGACTCCAGACCCACAGCAATGTGGTTGACTCTTAAATGCCCTCTGAAATGGTCCAGTAAGCAACTCAGTTCAAGGGCAATGTGGGGTGGTCAACAAATGACCATGAAGAGGTTTTAAAAGAAGTTGATGTTCAATAAATATGTTCAAATTATATTTGTAGAAAATAAGACAATAGGATGTTATTCTACAGGGTGGCACAGTGGTTAGCACTGCTGCCTCAGTGCCAGGGACACGGGTTCGATTCCCGGCTTAGGTCACTGGCTGTGTGGAGTTTGCACATTCTCCCTGTGGCTGCGTGGGTTCCTCTGGGTGCTCCGGTTTCCTCCCACACTCCAAAGATGTGGGGGTTAGGTTGACTGGCCATGCTAAATTGCCCCTTAGTTTCAGGGGGACTAGTTAGGGTAAATGCATGGGGCTATGCGGATAGGGCGCGGGTGGAATTGTGGTTGGTGCAGATCCGATGGGCCGAATGACCTCCTTCTGCACTGTAGGATGTTATGATTCTACAGGGTGATGGTAAAGAAAATCAGCTAATTTAATACCGGTCTTTGAGACGATATCTGTGTATGCGCGTGTACGCGCTCACATTTACTTAAGTCTACATTTTATTCTGCACTGTGTCTGCGCACTAAATATTATTGAACCTATCAATATTCATGGTATTATCACCCGGGCCGCCTCCAGTGTCGGGGAAGGACAGGGAAAACACAAGTTCTGAATCCGAACTAAACCATAGGCCATGCTTTGAAATCATTGGACCTGAATACAACTTTACAATTAAAAAACCTTTCAGTTGTCGCAACATTTTGAAATTGGGATAATATACTTTACATTTCTTGTCATATGATTTGAAAGGCTATTGTTTCAATATGAAGTTACATTCCTTTAGACTTACTGAAATAGCCATCGTGGCGATAACCAACTGACCTCTCCGATAAAAGTAATCATGCTGAACTCAACAAAATGCAGGTGACATTGCTCCCTGTTCCAGCTTTGTTTCAAACCTTTGCTAAAACATGTGTCTGGACTCAAATCTTCCCCTGGTGTTTGAGTTCTGAAGGGTGGAGTGAGGTTAGTGTGTGGAAGGGAAGGGTATGTTTGCTTGCAGATTAAATCTGGATCAAATGCCAGAAAACCACAGTAGAACGAAGTGACCAGAAAGTGCAGACGTGTACGATCACAGAAATGACCTGCTTTTTCCATGCTGTCCATTTCTTGTATTCAAATTAAACACTTTTGTAAGGGAAAATGTTATGAACGTGCTGCGGTATAAAATTGTGTCACAGAGCCTCACTTGCTCACCTCTGTGCACGGAAATTGTCGCTGCTTTTTCTCTGAAAACCTGAAGTGGCAATCTGTCCCTTTCGACCCCTGGCTGACACATGACCGCTGCGTTGGAAATGTTCCTATTAGGTAGACGCAAGGACATTTCAACAACAGATTTTGTGCAGCGCTTTTAATATTTATTGAGAACTAATCTGGGACCATTTTAAAACCGCACGCCTTTGATAAATATCGTGCGTATCACAGACATATCTACTATCAGTGTCCGATGACTAAATGTAGATGTGTACAACTCTGTGACGTCTGGACTATTGAAAGAGAAGAAAATAATATTGCATATTAAAAATGCAAATGTTAACCCATTCACCAGGCAGTGCCCATCAACAGGCCCAATCATTTCACAAATTAAAGAGAGGTAAATACATTAACAAGTCCAAAGCTTATTTTGTGACAATTAAGTCGCCCGAAATGTCTAGAAGATAATCCTTCATCTGAATTTAATGAAGAAACAAATACCCTTATGAGATTCGTATTCTTCAGACTGAATGTGTCTGTTTGTTTGAACCTACCGTGCCAGGTACATGTTGCACTCATCCACTCTATCCCATCGTAGCATCATTTTCCCCAAAAATGGGAAGTAGTATTTTGTGTTAAGTATCTTCAATACACATCAAATCAGAATTGCACCTATAGGTTTGGAGTCTGTCCGTCTGCTGATCCGGCCTCCAAAATCTGATTGGATGCACCAAGGCAAAAAGAAAAGCTGCGAATCCTGGAAATCTGTAATAAAAAACTAGAAAAAAATTAAACATTTAGAACAGATCAATTCTCATTTGAAAGAGAAAGTTAAGTTCACATATTGTGTGTGACGCTATGATTGTTCTGTGCACTCCAGCCACCCTTTATTCCAAATATAATTTAGTGATAGAGAGATAGAGATGTAGATATAAAACCACAGCAGTTCCACCACCCCTCCGCCCCCCCACCCCCCCGCGTCCCCGTCCCCCCCGCGTCCCCGTCCCCATAGCAAGCAATTTTCATCAAGTTTCCTTTTGAAATTATCACTCGCCTCTGCTGCCACCACCCCACAGGGGAGACATTCAGTTCATTACCAGCCGCTGTGAGAAAATGTTCTTCCTCACATCTCCCTCTGCTGCATCTCTTGGCCAAAACCTGAAACATATGTCTAACGCCCCCACCCCCTTCTACCCCTGTCCTTGTACCTGCAGCTAATGAGAACAGTTCCTTTGTCCACTGTCAGAATCTGTACACCCCTTTCACATTTCCCCTCAATCTCCATCGCTCCAAGGGGAACAATGCCAGATTCGCCAATCTAACTTTGTGGCTAAAATCTCTCATCGCTGGAAACATTTTGATGAATCTCCTCTGCACTCTCTCAAAGACACGTGGACCTAAAGTGTGGTGATCAGAACTGTACTCTAGTAGTACAATATAGTTTGTAAATACTCTAGTCATGCCTAATCAGAGCTTTATAAAGTTTCACCATAATTTCTCTGCGATTATACTCAATGCCTCTGTTTATGAAGCCTAAGATGCCATCATGTGCCTTGCCTGTTACTCTCTCGATATTCCCTACCACCTTCAAAAATTTGAGCACATGCACCCTGAGGTCCATACATGCTCTTCAGAATAGTACTATTATATCTTCATTGCCTTCCCCAATTCCTTCTGCCAAAATGCATCATCTCATGCTTCTCTATTAAATTCTGCCTGCCACTTCTACCCTTTCTGCTAGGCTATCTGTATCATGTTATTGTAAACTGTTTTTTTCCCCTCATTGTTTGCCACACTTCCAACTTTGGTATCAGCTATGTACCATCATACATCTAGATTTCAATCTTACTATAGTATATTGTCATTTATGATTTTCTTATTACATGTTATTTGGTGTCATCTTATTTTGAAGTTACTGTGTATATTTGTGTACAGGTACACACATGGCAAAACGTCATCTTCAAATAATAATAATATTTTATGAACAAAACTGATAATGAGCTGGTTGACAGGAAAATGCATTGGAATCTGCTCTTGACTTTTGACCTCATGCAGATATCCACTCTCTTTCTTATCACCAGTTAGATACACAAAGGAAATCCTGACAGGCACGTGAAATAGATTAGTTACATTATAAAACTGAATGGAGTAAATACAAATACAGTTTTTAAAACTTCAGAGAGGTAATGTATGTGAAGCATATTGCAAAATAGAAAATTACCATTTACATACATGGAATAACTTATGAATTTTATCTCTTCTATGACTTCATCAGTTGAATCAGTGTGGACTGCCTCATTCTAAAATTTTAACATGTTCTCTGATTTCCTAAAAAAAAAATATATTTTGAAAATGGCAGATCTAAATTAAGAATATTTGAGTATATTGTTCTTGAATTAACAATAGTATCCCCCTAACTGACACAGCAAAGACTGACACAGGCAAATGAAGAGGAGAGCTGATGTTTTCATGTTCTTAGTCATCTTAATCATCGTAAAATATGTTCTCATTTTTACCAGTAAATTAGGTAATTTATGAAAATAGAATAATATTTCATTAATTTAAAATTTCCAAGGAAGTGATGTATTTGTTGTGTTTTTATAAAGGCAACCTGAAATGATATGTTTCCATCTTGAGAATTTGGATTACATTGGTTGGTGCAAAGGATTAGCACACTGGCATTTCTTGTGGAATCCAGGCTGCAATTCAGATCTGGGTAAAAATATATTCATTCTGATGTCTGTAAATGTTCTAAGATGGTTTTGACCAATCTCAATTTAAGTCCCTGTGGATAAGAGGCCATAATAATTAAACTGTCCACAAGTTGGCCACTTTTGCTTTACAAAGCGGCATGGTAGCACAGTGGTTAGCGCTGCTGCTTCACAGCTCCAGGGACCTGGGTTCGATTCCCGGCTTGGGTCACTGTCTGTGTGGCATTTGCACATGTTCCTCGTGTCTGCGTGGGTTTCCTCCGGGTGCTCCGGTTTCCTCCCACAGTCCAAAGATGTGCGGGTTAGGTTGATTGGCCCTGCTAAAATTGTCCCTTAGTGTCCCGAGATGTGTAGGTTAGAGGGATTAGTGGGTAAATATGTAGGGATATGGGGGTAGGGCCTGGGTGGGATTGTGGTCGGTGCAGACTCAATGGGCCGAATGGCTTCTTTCTGTACTGCAGGGTTTCTATGATTTCTATGAAAGCAGCAATCTCAGTCAGAGTAAATGTGGTAATTTGGGGAATAATAAAACCCATGTTAATACAGTTGAAGAGAACTTACTGAACTAAACAGCATTTATGAATTATTTTTACATGTCTGAACTCAAATCAAGTCCATCTGAAACTCTTGTCTGCCAACTGAATGTACTTGATGTGAAATGAGTCCCTCAGTTGAATGTCTCCAATGTGAAATGTGCAGCTTCAATCAAACTCCTAGTTGGCATTGATACCACTTAGCTATCTCATTCAGAGGGGCCATAGGATATTTAAATGTTGCATTGGTACAATGGTGATATTCTTCTGATGTAGGGTTGTGCATATTCTTGAAACTAGCAAGAATTTCTACTTCACATCCATGATAGACCTGTCCTGGGCATGCTTAATGCTGCCACCAGGTGCCCAAAAGATATATGTTCTTTTCAACTTGATGAACACAAAATGTCATCATAAAGTTAAAAATGAAAGGGATTTATTTATTGACATTGTGATTAAGGTATACTCAACACTGGAATAGATAAGAGGGTGTTTCATTCCACATTTGACTCAAGTTGTAGATGACATAGTATAGAGATAGAAGAAAAGCTATTCAATTTCCAAGAAACTTACCATATTGTCATAAATATTTACCTTGCTGAAAAAGTTTAAAAATGAATCAGAACAGCAGAATTCCTACAGAGGAGATAAAGTGTTTTAAGTGCAAATAAAACTGTTTGCTTTGCTTGTCCAAACTCTTGTATTTTTAAAACAAATAATCAATATATTAATGTGAATTATCAGTTTTCATATCCTTATGAGAATCAAAATATACCATCTCTGCACTGCATTAATACAAAATACTTCCATTAACTGTCAGCAATTTGCTTTGCAGCACACTCGCATATACATCTTGCATAAATACATAACCAACTATAAAACTTCATGCACAGAAAATGTGATGAGATGATTCCATAATTAATTTGAATAACAAACATAGCACAATAGGTTTGATAGCTGCCTGTGCTTTTATACTATCCAGCAAGCAGTCAAAATGTATTCTACTGATCATCCAGATCAAGGAGATATTTAATTGACAAACAAACATTGCTTATATTTACTCTGAAAACAGTAAGAAGTCTGACATTTGCATATATTTACATGGTTGTTTATTTATAGGATTTTTAAAAATCATAAAATAAGTGATCAAATGAAAATTGTGGACAAATGGATCACCACATATTCCCATCTCTTTTGGTCCAACAATAAAACAACTATGCACCCAGGTGTGGCTGGTGAGTAGCTGACCCAGGCACAACAGCAAGAGTCCAGATTTGATCTCCATACTGTATTACGTTTACTCACCTCAGCTGGGGCACACTCAGCAGCATTTCAATAAGCAGGGGCAAATCAGCCCCTCATTCATATCCAGTGATCCCTGCTGAAAAAACTATATATGTGAATGCTGCCTCTTCCTGAATATCTTGCCAACACTCATTATGATCAATTAAGAGAGACACCATGGAGTGCTCACTGTTTGTAAAGCCAAAACCCAGTAAGGAGTGAAGACATGCAGGAAGAGTGAAAAGAGATGGAAAGGAAAGGCAAAAATGCCATTTTCATGAAGGTCCTCATCCCACCTCTCTGGGATTTTGCAGCCTACCTTTTCTGGTTTGGGTTATGGTGACTTAACTGTAAAAAATTTGCAATGATAAATAAAATATATTTTACACATTTGGTATAGATGAGCAGATCATTCCAATATATGTGATCTGAATGAATTGTTACCAATTGGCTAGTTTCATGCATATTCTTTTCAAGTTCAATCAATTAATATTGAAGCTGTTCCATTTGCTTTCTTGTTTAAAAACAGACAGGTTGGAGCAGTCTAAAGAAACATAAAAGTATAAAAGACAAAAAACAGGCAATTCAATTCATCAAGTTGGTCTCATTTAATAGACAGCTGTTGCAGGCTTTGTTTCCCGGTAATATTCTCCAAATTCGAATCTAATTTTGACTTATCCAGCATTATTTTGCGAGGAGTTTAAGGTTATTCCCCATCATAACTCCTGCAACATCATTTTGAGCCAATCCAATCATATGATATATGTTGTATTTGGTGACATTTTAATCCACAAGTTACAAAATATTTCACCGAATTTTAGTCCATGCAATTGATTGAAAAGTATGATCTCGGCTCATGTCCCGACTTTGGCTTTTTCTTACCTTGTTATTTGTGGTTACTTTGAAAATTGTCACCTTTAAGAATTATTTTTGCGCAGAGGACAAAGCTACTGTTGTCACAATGTTGTGCAGAACTAGCAGATGTGTAAATTATTCAGAACCAGTAAATCATACTCGTTTACTTTTGCTCTCCTCTTTCAAAAGTAGTCTCTTTATGACTGGGCTGCATGTTTTGAATTGGTTTCCAGCTGATCCACTCCCGAGGGTTCAGTGTAACCAGTCAGTACGCTAAGATGCAAATATAGATTTAGTTGTGGGAAGGCAGCATTAGCCCCGCTGGCTCACTGGCGTTACAGGGGGAAAATGCCTCTGTTGCTACTGTGAGCCGAATCGGTGCAAGACCACCTTTTTTGAGTTATCTTTACTTTAGACCGATGTTTTCGAAATTGGACTTCTGCTCATAGCATTATAATGCAATTTTAACACTATCGAGGCGAACATCTCCCGTTTGGCAACAGGGGGTCCAAAAATAGCTGCGGGTCAACATATTGCCTGAAATTGATATGGATAAGCAACTCGAAGGCCTGAACAGAAACAGAAATTCTGTTTTATCGTCCAGCCGATCGATTAAACAAAGCTAATTAACCAGTGAGAAATTTCAACATTTTTGTGGACATTATTGGCTAAACTATTGCATTGTCAAATAAATGTCGGAATGCTCCGGGTGTAGTGAAAGGTCTTCAAGAAATACAATTTCGTCCCGCCTTTGTCTTCAGGGGAGTTGAATAAGAAGCATTAAATTATTTCTGAAGCCAACATGAAAGGCAGTGTTCTGGCGGATTCTGACCTCAGTAAATAACTTGTCATTTTGCACCTTTTCTACACAGGTTAAACACCCCTAAAAGAGTGGAGTGTAAATCCTCAGCCTTACCATGTCTCACCTGGTCAAGAAACGGTCGTGAACTTTTGCCCTGGCGGTGATCAAGTAAATAGTGTTAATTTACTGTGTTTAAATTAATCTGAAATCATTTCCATTTCATTCTAACTTTCCCAAAACATTGAAAAATGCTCCTGGGGATCGATTTAACACGACATGGAATTTTACTCGCCCCTAACGTTCTTACTATACCGCTATTACTGATTTTTTTAAAATCAGATAACTTATATATTGCTTCAAGGAGGAGAGCAATTTTGATTTGTTACTATACAATAATAAACCTCGGCTTTTCCTGTCATTTTGTGTTGGAGGCCGGATACTGCATGCGAAATTGTTCACTGCAAAGGTCGAAATCAACACAATACTTGTACTGATTGTTTAAGAATGGCAAAGCAGTCTCAACAGCTAAACTTATAGACTTTTACACTTACGTCACCCCTTTCACGTATAGATAACTCACTTGAATCAGAATGATCCAATTAAATTTGCAACATTGTTAACAGAATCCACCCTGTGTATATTGCTCTTTAGATGCTAATGAGACCTTTCTGAAACCGTCTGCGTCCCCGGAGTCGCTCCCTCCAGATGGATAGTTTGTTCTCAAGATATACGCTGACTTCCTTCTCTATTTATTGCCAACGCTGCTCCTTAATTACTGGAAACTATTTTTGCAGGTAATCCGTAGCACGTGCGAATGTATGAACTGGTTTAGTTACAACCAATTAATTTGCTTCCTTCACACGATATAATGGCTCTGTGTCGAGCAGGTAGGAAGTCTTTTTCAGATTTCGCCTACTTTGGAAAGAGGTCATTTGCATTTAGGACATGCACAGTCCTCACATTCACAATCTAGACATTAAATTAATTGCCATTAAATTATACTTCAAAGATTAAAACATCTTTACACACTGAAATAATTTTTATTTCCACATGGATTTTTTGATTTATCAAGCCTCAGTAGTATTGTCAGAGGCACTGAAATCGGAGCTTTTCGGAAATTGTTCAGTAACTGATTTTTTTATTGAACACGAGTTAACGCTCTCTTCACAATGAAGTCCAAGCTGAACTGAATATGTATTTACTGTTAACGGCTGTGTCAATGAACACATGATGCACAGCTCCAATCTATTTTGGGGTGGGATGTGGGACACTGCACCTCATGGAGAATTAAATCAGGAAATTCCAGCAGCTCCCACTGGTTAATACAGGACAAGTGTGTGAAGTTGCATTGTGGGGTAATGCTGCTGGACCCATTCCACGGTCATCAATTTACTTAAACAATGATACTATAGAGCACCATCGTGTTCGCAGCCCTCTTTTTAAACATTGTTACGATAACATATAGTAAGCTGTGTATACGGATGTAGTAAACTGGCCAGACTTGTTGCATATATTATTCTTATTTTACAAAATCCACACGGATTTAGTTCGCTGAGTGTGAAGACTATTTGATAGTTTCAACTCCACGCTCATGGGATGTACAAGAACGGATTTGTTCCTGATGCCATTGGCAAAGGATGTACACATCAATGATCCATTGACGGACATGTCACTCGGAAGCACCATAGATAGGTGGCCGTGTGACTGAGCCCCTTTGGCAGATCGAACTTGTAACCGTGACAATAAGTTGTGGATTAGAGATAGTTCCCTTCCTTAATATTACTTCATTAAAAACTGCATAGCATTTTAAAATTCAACCAACCAGATCTTTCTGGTAGAAGTGGTCACATTGTTCTTTCTGCTTTACAGAGAAATCGAGTCAATTCAATCTCTTCGCATCTTTCAAAGTGCTCGTGATTCTGACAAAACTTCAAACATTACATTTCAAGTAATAGGTTTGAGTTATTTACAGAAGGAACACGCCGCTGCCGGCTCACTGAACAGTTTCCGTCAAGATTTGGAACAGGAACAAGTAAACAGGTTCATGGAGCGCGCTTGTTCTAATCGGATTTCAATCTCCCTAACATTTCATATGAAAATAAAGGGCGCATAATTAATCATTTCAAAACCCTGGCTAAATCACATCACAGGAAGAAGGCGATATATTGAAAGTAAAAATACAGATGAATTAGTTTTCATTGGACTATTTACACTTGTGTCTCCCCGGTGTGTGAGATTTTCAAACACGCGTTGTTAGCTGCAAGCCTGGAGTTTCTCTTTCAGGCTGTGTCTGGGACCCAGCTCACGGGCGGAGCAGTAAACTTCTTGTATAATAAAGAGGGGGAGAGTCCAGGCCTGTTCATCTTGTTCGGGTTAGCATCCCTGATCCAAAAGCTGTCCCGTTGCTAGGCGCTACATAAAGCCAATGCACAAACTGAAGTTTCATTTATTGATGACTTGGAGCGAAGGCTGTGGCTGGCTACAGAGCCCTAAAGAGGGTAACCCGAGGTACGTGATCTTCAATGCAAACTATTCTTCCATTCTGCATTTTACGACCTATCGCGACGAAAGAACAACGAAGAATGCGTTTATTTACACCATTCCTCAAAGACGTCATACGGCAGAGTAAATTCTACCTCAGGCTAATTACATCTGCCACTTTCAGGCCGATCCGTCTCTTTCAGGGTAGGAATGTCGCTGAGCTTATTAAACAGACATTTGTTTAGATTTCTAAATGAACAACAGACAGAAAGCTCCGTCACCCTTTATAGTCTTGTCACCAAACATGTGGATTTCAGATTGCAGCTCACATCCCCGTGTAATTTCATCAATTGCATGGGATCAGAGCTGAATTCCCCAGAAACAATTTGTTTTGGGAATGCTACCCTTATTGGTTGAGCTTAGATATTTGCTGGTCCAAAGGTTTGCTAACGGTGCTATCGATAGACAAGCTGCCAGACCGACTATCTCCTTCCCAGATTACTGATTTACCGGACGAATGCATTTTACACAAGCCAGTTTGATGGGCCATTTCTAAACGAAGTGTTTATTAAATTATCCCCAGTGTTGACATTTAGTTGAAATGTGCTGTAACTGTGAGACTTGGGAGATTTCACGAGCAGATTTAAAAGTGTTAACAGGTCAAATTGTGCAGTTTATCGCCTTTCTGAAAATGTGTTGTTCAGATGGTTAAGGCTAACTTCAATTTGCGACAGGAAAGTTCACCTTTAGCTAGGCTACATTTTTGTCGGGAGGGTGTAGCAGAAACATTGTATAAAGAAACTCGAATCATGAACTGTGACCGTACATTCTCGGTCCATTTAATCTTCGGGAAAAATGCGTCTCTGGTTTCGTTTTTGATGCCGGATTAATTTATGGTTTCTCATCCCACTGCTATAGTTTGTCTTTCCTATTGTTTCCGAGTTAAACCAATTAGTCTATTTGCAAATCCAATGGGAACTATTTTCAATGACTCAAGTCTGGCCCCGCTGAGTGGCAGCTAGTTGGATGTGAGCGGTGTCTGCAGTGAAGGCAGGTGTGCAATAGGCACAGAGTATCCTAACGCTTAGGTGAGAGCTGATTATTCAAATATAGAAAGATCTGGGCAAATCGGGGAAGGAGGCAGGATCTGTGGACAGTTAAATCACTACGCATGTCCCCAGCGCCACTCAAAGTGTTCGCGTCCCACCACTTCCTTACTCTGGCAGGCTCTATTCTATCCTTGCACTGTATTTCAGCCAGAGTACATCCGCGGTGGGATTTTATTTTGGGGGCAAGCTTTGATGTTGCTTCATTGTAGTCTGCTTCCATGATGTTAGGTACGGTGAAGATGGAAGGACACGAAGCTGCTGACTGGAGCACTTACTACGGGGAACCGCAGGAGGTGAGTCAAAGTAACAATTGCACCTTTATTCTGAGGTGAGCCCTTGCGGCAGCCACCACCAGATCACATGAAGCGCGCCGGGGTTATTAAACGGCTTAATTTCAAGCCATGTTTTGTGGGCAGTTTGCCGAGGAACTTTTTTTGAACAAAATTGGACCATGCTCAGTAGAAATATGTCTAGCGGAGATGACCAGGCCGCTCGAGGTGTCTCAACATGAAACGTAATACTAACAGTGTAGTTAGTCAAACTGTTTGGTGTGGAATTTTTCTGTGTATTCGACACAGGGGGGAAATGAGACAAAGTTATTGTCCAGGAGATGGCATCAGAGAGAGGAGGGAGTTCAGCCCGCTCTCTCTCCCGCTCCAGTGTTTACAGCAGCGGCCAGAATCTGAACAAGTCATCGACAATAACCAGTAGCACTATTGTATCTGTTAATGTTACTCCCGGGAGGAAACTCTTAGAACTTTAGATTTTATTTTAAGAGGCGTGGTCTTTCTCACCTCATTTTACTCAAATGAGTCCAAAGTTCCCTCTCTCCAACGTGGTGTGAAAGATAAGTTTCCCGTTAAAATAGCTGGTGAGCAATGTGTTCTGAAATTTGAAATAAAACTTGGCGCGCTGACTAACACTTTCTTTTATTGTGAAGGCTTATTCAACGGTGCCAGTAAACAGCATGAACCCGGGACTGGGCAGCATCAACAGCTACATGGGCATCAACAGCATGGGCTCCGGCGGCAACATGAGCTCGGGCTCCTTTAACATGTCCTACGGGAACCCGGGGATCGGCACGGGGCTGAGCCCGGGCATGGCCGGGATGCCAGGCAGTGGAGCGGCCACAATGAACGGCATGGGAGCCGGGGTGACGGCCATGGGCCCGGCCATCAGCCCCAACATGGGTGGCCAGCAGCCACCCATGAACACCCTGAGCCCCTATTCGAGTCTGAGCCCAGCCATCAGCCCCATGGCTTACAACCAGAACACCCTGAGCCGGCCCAGGGACACTAAAACATTCCGGCGCACCTACCCGCACGCCAAGCCGCCCTATTCCTACATCTCCCTCATCACCATGGCCATCCAGCAAGCTCCCAGCAAAATGTTGACCCTGAGTGAGATTTACCAGTGGATCATGGACCTCTTCCCCTATTACCGGCAGAACCAGCAGCGCTGGCAGAACTCCATCAGACACTCTCTGTCCTTCAATGACTGCTTCATTAAAGTGGCCCGTTCCCCAGACAAGCCAGGGAAAGGTTCCTACTGGACACTGCACCCAGATTCCGGAAACATGTTCGAGAACGGCTGTTACCTGCGGCGCCAGAAGCGTTTCAAGTGCGAGAAGAAGTCGGCGCTGAAAGCGGCCTCGGAAGGAGGGAGGAAAGAGACGGCCGCTTCCTCCACCCCCGGCGGCAGCAGCGGCGGGCGGCCCGAGGGCACGGCGCCTCTCAGCGACTCCAGCAGCTCGGCCAGCCCGGACAACCGGCCCCAGACCGACATCAAGACCCAGGCCCCGCTGGTGAGCTCGGGCCCGTCCATCGGGGGCACCATGAGCCCCCACCCTCACCCACATCCTCACCCTCCTCATCCCCACTCTCACCCTCACATGGGCCACGTGTTGGCCGCCGACTCACATCAAGTTCACCACCTAAAGGGAGATCCGCATTATTCCTTCAATCACCCCTTCTCCATCAATAACCTCATGTCGTCTGAGCAACAACATCATAAGATGGACTTGAAGGCTTATGAACAGGCCATGCACTACTCCAGCTATGGCAGCAGCATGGCCAGCGGGCTAACCCTCAGCTCAATGGGCAAGAGCAGCTTGGAGCCCTCGGTCCTGGCAAGCGAACCTTCCTACTACCAAGGTGTGTATTCCAGACCACTTCTCAACACTTCTTAGTCTTACACACAAAACAAAGAAGCTCAAACCATCACATAATCATTAACACTCTTCCCTTTTTGGGATTTGTTTTCGTGCACCTTGAGTGCAAAGACTGTTACTTTATAACATTTATATGTATTAAAAACTGTGCAAGTGTAAAGTTGTGCAAGCTGCAAGGTTTGACGATGAACCACGACTGTACATTTCGCGGAGACTATATCGCAAACATCTGCAGAATGTATTTAATTTTTTTTTAGAAAGGTGGTGTATAATTCTAGAATTGGTTGTGTTATACTTTGCTTCCAATCGCCCACTCAACATTCCCAGCGGCTGCTCACAAGTTGTGGCGATATAAAAGCCCCTCCAAAGACTTGTCTAAACTCCAGAATAGATGAGCAGGGAGGGGAACGTCCTGATAAATTGGGAGGTGAAATGAAATGAGTCGCTTGGAGACAATAATTGTGTTAATTCTATGGAACTGCTCTAAAAGATCTGCTGTCCTGTGCAGTTTTAGTAAAAAAAACCGAAGGCCGTTTCTTTTGACCTGTTTCGCGTGTTCATGTCAACTCATTTGCAAATACTTTTTTAAAAAAAACGGGTTGATTGCTTAAAAAAGAACCAAATGTTACCTGCACCAGGAACCACGAAAGGTTACCCTATTTTTCGTTCCTGGATACTTTTATCTGTTATTTCCATCCAGTGTTAATGCACTTTCGCTCGTTTTTAGCTCTTTAGAAATGTTGGTGTTAGCATATAGCCAGGCGGGTTCTTTCGGCTTTTCTCAATGTGCCTAATTTATTGCATGATGTACGCTAGGGGTCTTTTCTAGTTTTAAGTTGTCTAAACAGAATGATACAAATTACAAATGGAATTTAAGGAGTTGTTAATTTTGTATTTGTAATTCTATGAAAATGAATAAAATTATTTTGATTTGATGAGAAAAATAAAGAAAAGGTTAATTCGCACCCACCTTGTGGTTTGTTATTCATCGGATCACTCACCAATAAGCTATTTTAAAAAATCAAAAATACTTATTTCAGTAAAAGTGAGTGATTTCCATTAATTAAAACAGAACTTTGAGCTTAGAACGGTCACAAGATAAATCTGATGGTGATAATTATTACAATGCGTTGGTCTTTACAAAGATCTCAGGAAATGAAAAGTCTGGCGGAATTTCAATTGTTTTTCGCTGCTTTACACATGCGAAGTAACTCTTGCTGCTTTAATTATATAAATATTATAGTTTCCAATATAAAACTGATCAGATTCAGCGTGAACAGAATCAGGACATTCCCAGAACCGAGAACAGCCCAGGGAGCCAGGGTTTGGATTTTCTCAACTTGTTCACCTTATAAAACAATGTAGTCGCTGTGTTTGGGGTCTTTAATTTATATTTAATATCAGAACTTTCTAAAGAAGCCGAATCTCACGGTGTTATTTTGAAGGGCCAAGATAACTAAAGGGTAACAATTTCAATAGAGTCTGTAGTTTTAATTAAACAGTGTCATTAAAATCAAAAGGTGTACAATCAAAACCACCTTTTTGGAAGATTTTGATAACAATATACAGACCAGTTACCGGTATAGGATTTGTATTTAAAATAGGAAACTGGTGCTCCAAACGCTCGCCCTGCCTCTGAAAAGCGAATGTCCAAACTGATTACATTTCGCAAAACAAAAGGACTGGAAAATACACCGTTCAAAATTACATTTAATATTATCAGTTATTAAAATTGCCTGGCGATTTGTTTCATTTTCATATCTGACCGTAACTCCATTGGTCCCTGATTTTAGAAACAGCTCACTGAGCCCTGTGTGTTTTACTCTGCCCAATCGCATGCATTATCCCCGATAATTTATAAAGTCTCCGCAGAACAGATTTAAAAAAGATTTGGCAGCCTGTTTCCTTTGTCACGCTGAGAACGAGTACAGAGCATTGTCTATTACAAATGTTACAATGTGTGACAGAATTACATTGCTTTGTATCTGGGCACAAAACACTTTGTCATTTCGACTCACACAAGTGGATTTTGGAAATGAATAGCTTTCGCTTTGATCACTGTTCACTGGCGGGACACACACATTGTGAGAGTAACCGTGAAATTCTTTTAATTATCATGTAATTGGCTTCTGATGAATGTGGTGCGAAATTGAGAAGAGGAGATATCAAATTCCCCAGTATCCCAGTGCTGTTTAGTTGCACCATCAATGTGAACATTGCTAAGTCACGATTTGTTTTCTGTAAAACAGCACATTTCCAAACAAGTGCAGGGGAATCCCAATACTGAAATAATTAGACCAAAATTAATTTTATGATTGCCTAGGAAATATATTAAATCGGGTGTGTATAAATAAGCTACAAGGGGAATGGTCAAATTGTAATTTGATTGTGTTAGCGCAGCTTCATTATTTCAGAGAAGCGATTTTTAAAAATACTGTTGCGAGGAGTGAGTATTGGATAGCGGGTTTTTCTCAATAGGGGTTTTTAACAAGCTGTATACCTGTTAAATCAGGTTCAACACGAGCTCCGTGGAAAGGGACCCCGGATTTTATAACGCCTGTCTGAATTCCTTGGTAGAATATGGAACACTAGTCAGATATGTGCATGATTTCTATGTGCCATCATTACAATGACGAGAGGGGGTTCAACCTTTATACTGCTTGCTGTTTCATACAAACTCGATCAAATCTGTTTCATTCCATTTGCTTTTGCAAAAAAAATGCCAAACAAAAGGCGATTTGCGTTTTTAACTCCCTGAGAGATTTTATGTTTGGTTTAAGCAGATACTGGAAGTCAGTAATTACCGTATTGCATGAATTTCATGATGCTAACATTAATATTTTCCGCCCGGGTGGGTAGGTACTTAGTGACAGTGCCTGTTGGAAGTCTGGTTTATAGTGTCTCGTGTTGATTTCATTTACGTCTTTTATAATAATTTTAGTTCTGAGGGAGAATATTGACTAAATTGCACGCAGAGTAGGTCCTTACCGTTGTGAACAGAATTATTCTTATTCATTATTAGCTTATGTCAGAACATCTCGGCAAAGTAAGTTCTTAAGAAATTCCATTGACCATTCTTCGATTGTTCTCGATGGCAAATTTGTGACAAGAGTCAAAACCTGACGGTTGGATGTAAAATCGAACAGTATAGGAGGTGCTTGCTTTCCTTGGTGCTAAAGTCAATAGAAGATACTAGCGTTCAGACAAAGTATTGAGAACCTTTCAGATCTCAATCCCCTCCCCCACTTTTACCAGCAAGAACATTGACAGCTTTCATTGCAGCACGGAGCTTTTTACAGTAAAATTGGCGATTATATAAAGACAGACGGAGGGAATCAGAGTTCTGGCTGATTCTCAACATTACAATGGTGTGTAGCGGAGAATTACTACATCCATACATTTATCGAACTTCTTTTGTTTACACATACACATGTTCTAAGGGGAGAAAGATGTGTGTTTTCGATTTGGTATCCAGTTACTATCCTCGGTTTTCCCGTACGCATACTGACCAATTGCTTATTTCCTAATGCACTTTCAAACAATTTTCAATTCGGCAAAGTTCGGCAAAAGAGAGTGAGGAGAAGTGGTACTTATTTTAACTCCAAAAGCAAACAAAGGTGCAAAAATACTGAACTCAAAGCAGTTAAGGTCAGACATAAAATGCCGTGTGTGATTGTAGTGCAGTGAAGCTCATTTTCTCCAGTAAGTTAATACATGGAATGCTGACTGCTCTACATTTAGAATTGGTTTCTCAAGCGCCTTCTCTTTTTGCAATCTGATTATTTTCTCATTGAGATTTCTAATCCATCAGTGTGGGGCCAAGAGCTTTTCCAGTTAATAATTTTCTTTATGAGGCTGCTGAGATTCAGGGAGTGTGCATTATGCCTTTCTGAATACACTGGCCGGATACAGGCCAGGCTTATTCTGTTCTGTGCTGTTAATACGGTATGATGTTAATAGAAAGGCAACAGCTTCTAATTTGCGTTAATGCACACAGTCAGGAATACAGAAGAACGGGGTGTTGTAAAGAGAGAACTGGTTTGGAACGTGTTTTCTTTTCAATGTTAATTATCTACTGCCATCTATAATTTTACACAGATGGAGGTCAAACATAATTACAATATTTATTAAACTGTCTAAGTACTTTTGTTTTGTTAAAACAGGAGGAAAATACTTTTGGTTTAAGGGCGTTGGACTCCACAAAAATCCTTTTCCTGTGTGTGATAAAATGATAAATGCTCATGAGAAATAGAATTGAGTTGGCGTGCGCGGGGATCATGAATCTGAACATAACTGCCAGTCGGAATGAGTGCAAATTGCTTCATCTCAATCGATAGATTTTTCTGATTATTTTGCAACTTTAACACAAAAATCGATGCATAATCAATAATAAAACGGTAAAGAAAACCGAGCGCTGCTCTCAATGAAGAGGAAGGACAGGACACAAAGTTTCACTCGGATAAGTTAGGGCCCTCTGCTCGCCACCGTCACCATCAAACAAATGGTTAATATCTGGACCGGAATTAAACTGTTTGAACTAAAACTCGCACTCAAAATGGATACAGTCAATATTTAAAATCCGCAAAACATTTGGTCGCTTATCTTAATTTCTAATAACTTAGCACAGGTGAATCTAAAATGATGACTGAGGAACTTCATCGGGGAATTTATCTAAATCGTCCGAACCGAACATTGAGATTAATGTAAATCGCAACACTCATTCCTCTCGAGTGTATTTTAAAGAAGGAACGGGCAAGTATGTATCCATTTCTCGTTCCTCGCTGCTTCTCAATTTTTACAGATCACTCTTGTAAATGAGAATGTAACATTGGATGAAAACGATTAAACACTAAAAGGCAATTATTTTTTAAAAACAGTATAACAAGGCCGAGTCTGCATTCGTCAAACACAAAGGAAGAAGCTAACTTTAGCGACACGAAGCTACACAAAATCGGGTAATGGACTCTCTGGGCCCCGTATTTTTACCAAGATAAATCTTCCAGTTTTAAGGACGGCTCAAAAACAACCAAGGCAGCTGTGAGCGAGGACACTTTGTATTCTTCTGACATTTAGCGTTTTGTTCCATTCCACAAGCTCCTTGGGTCCAGTCTTGTTCTTTTCCCCCTTTGTGACTTCTAATCCACCAGACTGGGGCCAGAGTTTTTCAATGCGAACTTTGAACAGGGCAAACAACGTCTCCTGACCTCTGACAGGAACTGGATTTAACAATCACTACCTGAGTAAAGAATGTGCCTGTCTGTAAGATGGAAACAGATCAAACTGGAACCCGCAACCAATATTAATTAAGCGAAAAGGCGAATCATTCCTGTAATTGCTCTGATTTCAAGACGGGTCCCACAATTTGCTTCAACTCATTTCGTTTGCTCATGTCTCCTGCAATGGTGGAAGGTGTAAACCAATGCCTCGCTTTCTACAAACGGTAAATACAGTCGTGAACAATTCACACCAGAATTTGTGTAGTTAAAAATTCATTTCCGACGTCTTTGTACGACAGCCTGTGAATAATTGTGTTATTAAGCGTGTTTTGCGCTCCAGAATCTGGAAAAAAAAATGAAAATACATAAACAAACTACTAACGTCAAGACGATTAGTGGCACTTACACAACATTTATAATGCTTGACGTTTGGTTATAGGACATTCTTAAAAATGGCGTACTGTGGTCTGTGATTCAGTGTATCTGTAAATGGTGTACAGTGGGGTATATTGGCTCAGTGCATCTTTAAATGGTGTACAGCGTGGTGTATTGAGTCAGTGTATCTGCAAATGGTGTACAGTGGATTATATTGGTTCAGTATATCTGTAAATGGTGAACAGTGAGGTATATTGTTTCAGTCTAACTGCATATGGTGAAGAGTTGGGTATATTGGTTTACTGTATCTGTATATAGTGTCCAGTGGGATATATTGGTTCAGTCTATCTGTAAATTGAGTACAGTGGGTTTTATTGGGTCAGTGCATCTGGTAAATGGTGTACAGTAGGTTATATTGGGTCAGTGCATCTGGCAAATGGGGGACAATGGGCTATACTGGTTCAGTATATCTATAAATCGTGTACAATGTTGCCCTTGTGTATTGGTTAAGTGTATCTGAGAAATGGTATACAGTGCATTATATTGGTTCAGTGTATCTCTAAAAAGTGTACAGTGGGTTAGATTGCTTAAATGTATCTAGTAAATGGTGTACAGTGGAGTATATTGGTTCAGTGTGTCTGTAAATTGTGTACTGGGTCTATATGGTTTAGATTATTTATTACTGTGACAAGTAGGCTTACATTAATACTGCAATGAAGTTACAGAGAAAATCCCCTAGTCACCACACTCTAGCACCTGTGTCGGGTACACCAAGGGAGAATTTTAGCATGGCCAATGCACCTAAGCAGCGTGTCTATCGGACTGTCGGAGGAAGCCGGAGCACCCGAAGGAAACTCATGCAGGCACGGGGAGAACATGTAAACTCCACACAGACAGTGACCCGAGCCGGGAATCAAACCTGGGTCCCTGTTGCTGAGAGGCAGCAATGCTAACTACTGTGCCACCGTGCTACCCTAGTGTATTGGTTTAGTGCATCTGGGAAATGGTGTACCGTGCAGTATATTGGTTCATTGTATCTGCTAAATGGTGTACAGTGGGATGTTAGTTCAGTTTAGCTGGTAAATGGTGTACACTGGGCCATATTGGTACAATGGGCTATATTGCTTCAGTATATCTGTAAATGGTGTACAGTATGGTATATTTGTCCAGTGTATCTGTAAATGGGATATAGTGTGCTATATCACTTCAGTGTATCTGTAATTGGTGTATAGTGGGCTAAATTAGTTCAGTATATCTGTAAATTGTGTATGGTGGGTTTTATTGCTACATTGTATCTGGAAAGTCATATACAGTTTGCTATATTGGGTCAATTTATGTGTAAATGTTGTACAGTGGGCTATATTGATTCAGTGTATCTGTTTAATGGTGTACAATGGGGTATACTCATTCAGTGTATCTGGGAAATGGTGTGCTCTGATCTACATTGATTCAATGTATCTGAGAAATGGTGTACAGTAGGCTATATTGGTTCAGTATATCTGCTAAGTGGTGCACAATGGGGTATATTGGTTCAATGTATCCGGGAAATAGTGTACTCTGGTCTACATTCATAGAATCATAGAATCACTACAGTACAGAAGGAGGTCATTTGGCCCATCGAGTCTGTGCCGACCACAATCCCACCCAGGCCCTATTCCCACAACCCCACGCATTTACCATGCTAATCCCTAATATACATTGGTTCAATGTATCTGGGAAATGGTGTAAAGTGGGCTATATAGGTTCAGTGTATCTGGTAAATGGTGTAAAGCAGAGTATATTGGTTCAATGTTTCTGTAAATGGTGTACTCTGGTCTACATTGGTTCAATGTAACTGGGAAATGATGTAAAGTGGACTTTATTGGTTCAATGTATCTGGTAAATGGTGTACAGAGAGCTATATTTGTTCAGTGTATCAGGTAAATTGAGTACAGTGGGGTATATTGGTTCAGTGTACTTGCAAATGGTGTACAGTGAGCTATCTTGGTTCTGTGTATCTGGTAAATAATCTATAGAGGGCTATGTTGCTTCAGTGTAACTGGTAAGTGGGGTGTACAGTGGGTTATATTTGTTCAGTGTATCTGGGAAATGATGTACAGTGGGTTATATTGATTCCATGCATCTGGCAAATGGTGTGCCATGTTATATTGGTTCAGTGTATCTGCAAATGATATACAGTGGGGTATACTGAGTCAGTGTATCTGGTAAATGGTGTACAGTGGGGTATATTGATTCAGTGTATCTGGTAAATTGTGTACAGCAGAGTATATTGGTTCAATGTATCTGTAAATGATGTACTCTGGTCTACATTGGTTCAATGTAACTGGGAAATGGTGTAAAGTGGGCTTTATTGATTCAGTGTATCTGGTAAATGATGTACAGTGGGCTATATTCGTTTGGTGTATCTGGTAAATAATCTATAGAGGGTTATGTTGCTTCAGTGTAACTGGTAAGTGGTGTACAGTGGGTTATATTTGTTCAGTGTATCTGGGAAATGGTGTACAGAGAGCTATATTTGTTCAGTGTATCTGGTAAATTGAGTACAGTGGGGTATATTGGTTTTCATGTATCTGCAAATGGTGTACAGTGGGCTATCTTGGTTCTGTGTATCTGGTAAATAATCAATAGAGGGCTATGTTGCTTCAGTGTAATTGGTAAGTGGAGTACAGTGGGTTATATTTGTTCAGTGCATCTGGGAAATGGGGTACAGTGGGTTATATTGACTCCATGCATCTGGCAAATGGTATGCCATGTGTTATATTGGTTCAGTATATCTGCAAATGGTATACAGTGGGGTATATTGGGTCTGTGTATCTGGTAAATGGGGTACAATGGAGTATATTGGTTCAGTGTATCTGTAAATGGTGTACAGATTTCTGCCTTGGTTCAGTGTTTTTGTGAATGGTGTGCAGTGGGTTATGTTGGGTCAATGTATCTGGTAAATGGTCTCCAGTGGACTATTATGCATTAATGTGTCTGTATATGGTTTAAATGGGTTATATTGGTTCAGTATATCAGGTATATGATGTACAGTGGGTTATGTTCATTCAGCATATCTGGTAAATGATGTACAATGGGCTACATTATTTCATAGTATCTGTTAAGCAAACACCACACATACGGCATCCAAAAAAGTGTGATTTAAGACTGCCCAGTTTATCATTTTGGTTCAAAATCTCTTAGTGGCAGGAGGAAGAGGGTGATGTTTGAAGTTTCTTTTTGTGACTAGAAGGCTGTCTTCAGCCTTCTGTAGGAATTGGTGCTGGGTATCTTGCTGTTTGCAGAGTACATTAATGATCTAGATGTGCATATGATCAGTAAGTTCACAGATGACATGAAAATTGGTGGCATGGTAAATACCAAGGACGACCTTAGGTTACAGCACAATGTAGATGGGCTGAACAGAGGGGCAGAACAGTGGAAAATGTAATTTAACCCTGAAAAGTATGAGGTGATGCATTTTGGGAAGACTAACATGGCAAAGGAATAGCAATGAATGGTAGAATGCTAGGAAGTACAGAAGCCCAGAAGGACCTTGGGTGTATGTCCAAAGATCCCTGAAGGCAACAGGGCAGATAAGGTCGTTTAGAAGGCATATGCAATTCTTGCCTTTATTAGCTGAGACATAGAATATAAGAGCAGGAAAGTTATGATGGATTTATGTAAAATGCTTGTTAAGCCACAGCTAGAGTACTGTGTGCAGTTCTGATAGCCAAACTATTGGAAGAATGTGATTGCACTACAAAGGGTGCAGAGGAGATTCACCAGGATGTTGCCTGGAATGGAACATTTCAGCTATGAGGAAAGGCTGGTTAGCTGGGGTTGTTTTCCTTAGATCAGAGAAGGCTGAAGGGGTCTTCCTCAAGGTGGACAAAATTATGAGAGATATAAATAGGGTAGATAGGAAGAAAGCTTTTCCTTAGTAGAAGGATTAGTGCCCAGGGGGGGCATAGATTTAAGGTAAGGAGCAGAAGATTTAGAGGGGATTTGAGGAAAAACCTTTTCACCCAGAGGGTGGAGGGAATCTGGAACTCACTGCCTGAAATGGTGATAGCAGGAACGCTCACAGCATTTAAGAAGCATTTAGATAAGCACTTGAAACGTCACAGCATACAAGACAGCGGACTAAATGCTGGAAAATGGGATTAGACAGGTGCTTGATGACCGGTACTGACACGATGGGCCGAACTGCGTCTTTCTGTGCTACGACTCTCTATGACTCTATCATAACGACTCATTCTAAATGGCGGTACTCCAAACAAATATTAAAACTCATTCGTTTCCAGCTCTCCTTTCATTATTTTTATTTTGAATCACTAGTTGATCAGTTGAAATCATTATCGGAATTACTTTGATTTTAATGAAAATACGGTCAACAATTACGATGCAAAGGTACTAGAAGGACTAATTTGTGAATATTCCTTTTGTGCAGTTCAAGGCAAAAAACATTGGTGGATTTAAACTGATAAAATACAAAACCATTTTAAACAATCGAACACTGATTGTTTATGTTCTTTATAATGCTTTTTTCAAGTATTTTAAAACTCAATAGGCTTGGATTGTTCGGGCGCATGTCGATCTGGATATTTCAGGATTCGGAAGAAATGAATGCTTGTCATAAAGTTGTGTTAAAGATCGCCACCGTATCGATTTGTCTATATTACTTTCCCAATTTATTTATATTTAGGCTTGTTGGATTAAATGCTGCCAATCTATTTGAGCAGAGCAGCAAGATATAATTATTTTCATTGTTCGGGAAATAATAAATATGTGATCTTCAAATAAATACTGTGCCGTGGCGCTATTTATTGAGAAACAACAAACAAATCATCGTTGTTTCGTCAATAACATTTAATGTCGAATCATGCCAACGCATCTTTTGTAGCATTCCCTCACAGTGGTACATCAAAGTCAGTGGCCATGTGATCTGTGGTAACGACCCTCGCTTCTTGCCCAGCGCTTCTTATGGTCAGTTTTCCTTTCTAATAAAAGAATGCATCATCCTCCTTGACTCTGAAGTCCTTCAGACTTCCCCAATGCCTCACTAGGTGCGACGGCCAGACCGAGTTACTATTAGTCTATTTTTAACATTGCTCTAACTCCCTTTCCATTTTGAGCTGCGATTGCGCTCCGGACATGATTTTTCTGAGAATTAGCATTTCTCTCCACACCAGTGTAGTCAGCGAGCAGAAGTAATTAGATCGAAGGGTCTGTATTAAAAGCTAACATATGTTATCAACAGGCAGAGCGCCGATGCAAAGGAGGATGAAGACTTGGCGTTACTTGTTGCTCCCGTTATGAGGTAGTTCTCATATGTCCATCAAAAGCCCCGGCTTTTTCTTGTGCCGTATGGGCAAAAATTTCGACAACAATGCCCGAACCCTTTCATTTCAAAGCAGCTATCAGTGTGGCGGCTCGGCGAGTTTTGTGTTCTCTTTCTTCTCGTTTTAAACCCACTACAGCCAAAGACGTGTTAATACCTTTTGATAGGGATTGAATTCATTATCTCCAATAACACAATTGTGCTTGGCCAACGAAAAGAGCAAAGCAATACCCTTCAGACCAGAAGGGGAAAAAAAGAGGTGGGAGAAGTGGAGAGAAGATCTCTAAAGAAATCTGCTTGGAGTGCAGCTGCTCTTTTATCAGAAGTTTATACACAGTTTTACAACAGCATTGCGAAAATATATATGAAGGTTCGATTTAACTGTCTTTAACCGTCTCGAGCAAAAAAATACCTCCTGTAAAATAAAACTCAGTTGCCGACTTTAGAGCAAGCAGCGATTGAGATGTCATGCAGTTGTGTCGCTGGCACCTAGTTGACACATAGTTACTATAAACCAGCATTAAACTGGTCATATGAGATGGAAGGTTAATGGTGTCATATTACAAACACCACATGTTTGAACGCCAAACCATTCAGCACGTTGAATATCATTAATGTAATAACAATTAGCGGCATAAAAACAATTTTATTCCGTTCAAGGTCTGTCAC
The DNA here is from genome assembly GCF_964213995.1 of Mustelus asterias. Classification (NCBI taxonomy): domain Eukaryota; kingdom Metazoa; phylum Chordata; class Chondrichthyes; order Carcharhiniformes; family Triakidae; genus Mustelus; species Mustelus asterias. The sequence continues at coordinate 37,873,211 of NC_135818.1, forward strand.
ATTCTTCCTGGATCTTCTGATATAATCTGAGATAAATTGTAAACTTAATCCAAATTCAAATGGCGAACGTAACTTCCACCCTCAATATAAATTTTACAAGGATTGTCCATATCCTTCAATTGACGAGACCCATGTGATATCAGTTAAAAGCACACAAGAGTTTTCTATTTGGCACGCTGGATAACATGGAAAACGAGCACTTTTGAACTAGGCACACGGCACTGAATTCTAGATATTGACCCTACATAAGACATTATTTGTACAATAATTGGGAGTGATATTGCTAACGTGCTTGGAACTTTTTTTGGAGTTTAGTTGATGCAGTAAGCAGGTGTCGATTGCTGGTTGCGGGGGAGTGTATGAAACACACCAGGCGCAGAAGATTTACTGTCGTTATAGCAACCGGATCAGCCACGCTTTCTCAGATCGCATTCATCTTTTCTGTCCTCGTAACACGTTTTTAATTAAACCGTATAAAAAGTTGTTTTGTAGTCTTGTCGACATCTTTTCGGTTTCAAAATGGTTAATCAGGCTTCATCGTCCTTTGTTGGATGAGCAAGCGTGTAACATAATCTGTTGCATTTCCAACAACTGAGGCGTTATCACTTCATCAGTGCTCCCCATATAGTTATTATTCTAAAATAATTTACTGCCAGTGTCATAATTGACAAAGAGCTTTACATTTAGTCGGCGCGTAAATTTTAAAGAGAAAGATGCCCCCCTCCCCTTTTCACATGGCCACTTTTCTTTTGATGTTGGACTGAACAGCTGAGACAATGTATTTATTTGACAGCACAGGATTATCGACAACAGAAAACGACTTAGGATAGAAAACATCCAGTGCGGACTCTTTGGTATTAGAGCAAGGACACCCAGGTTGTGCCATCTCCAGGGTTACGGTTGGAGGTGGATTCTACAAGATCTAATGGTGTTCTTTATTGGAGGGGAGGGACTCTCAGCAGCTAGCCCCTGTCAGAACAAAAACTTACACGGTCACATCTAAGGGGGATCCAATAAAAGCATCACCAGTGTTCACACGTAATCGATTCTCTCACAAACTAGGCATTATAGTAATCTGGAAACAGAGATTGAAATATATAGCACCTCAGATTTTCAAGGGGGGGGGGCGGCATGATTTCTAAGTAATTGTAGCAGCAAAGTAAAGCAATCAATAATCAAAACTATATTGAATGCTTTTTGAATGGCAATTTATATGTTTGAATTTCTCAGTTTGATAGTAAATGAGGTCAATTTTGATGTACTTTATAACTGAGATAGTTTGTAGAATGCTTTGATATGCAACTTCCACGAACTTTTTCAGAAACATCAAATGGCATTTATGTTATATTCATTTGAGGGAGTCAATTTTAGCAAAGGTGAGATGTTCTGTAGTTGGCTGACTTCTAACAGACTGTGTGCGCGTTGTTCGTCTTCACTAGTTATATATAATTGATAATACAAATGCAGTCACAAGGTAGATTTCTAGATTTCTCAAATCTAGAAACTTCTCAAATCTTCTTTATGAAGAACCGCCAGCGACTTCTTTCCTTCCCCCAGGTTCTCGAATTACAGCCGTAAAAGTGAGTCAGTTTGGCAACACTCAAGAGAGGGATCTTTTAGATCTTTGCCCGGGTCGGGACCTGGAAATTATTTATTTAGCTCATTTTTGAATAGATTGGATAACTGTCGCATGAAAGGTGTGGTCCAGCTCCTTCACCTGGGTTTGAGGTTATGGCAGTCAGACCGAGGCTAATCACCGAATGCTTACCATACACTTAGATTTAAAAAAAAACACCTTTTGTCGGAGAGAATTTTAAATTTCTCCCGGTTTACTGCCACACCCACAGAATGCCTCGAGCAATTCCAGACATTACATTTTAGGGATGATTCTCATTACCTATTTAAAGATGCTTATTATACCGTAATATTTCTGACCCCGTTTCAGAGATGTCCATTAAAATGCTATTAAGAGTTATGAAGTGTCATCTTATTAATGATTTTTTGGAAATTTTTGTTAAATTTCATTTGATTCAACGTCATAAATAATTTCGGTCCCTGGAAGGAACCGAAATTTGGTTGTCATTTTTACATAACGCTTATACTTTCACAGTAATAATCGTGCAAGATACGATTCGCGTTTTAACAACTCATATTCCATAATGTAGTGGATGATCATATATAAGCTACACGTATACAAGGTGCTCACGTTCTTTTCTCATTATTTTCATTTTTTGATATATTTTATACCCTCAACATTACCGCCTCATACATTAATGATTTCGCGGACTTTTCCACTCAAATTTTATCACGCACATCTAGATTGATCATTTTGATAGTTTCAATCGTTCTGTCTCTACTTCTTAAACGGTATCAGAACTACAGTTCATTGCCATCGCGCTCCCCTTCTTCAAGACTTCTGAAAGTCTAACTGTGCCTTGCTGTTGGCCTCCAGTTTGTTTTCCCCGCCTTACTTTCCTTACTCACCTACATCTTATCTTGTAAAGCGTCCAGAAATAATGCGCGTTCGGGGCGGATATGTAAATACAAACGGTTGTCGTTGTCAGGTAGCTTTTTCATTTTGTCCAAGTGCATTATTTAATACTCACACAGGAACGGGTTTTTTTTAGTAGAAAGCGGAAGCAATCTTTTTTTGCAACATCGTCCGAGTTTTGAAAACAAACTGTGCTCAGAAATGTGCTGCAGGGTAATAGGAACGTTATCGACACGTCCCTTCGTAACATACTCCCCCGTCCCCTAAATATTTATGTTGGAGATTTTAATCACATTTATAAATGTACCACATATACATTGAAAATTGCATTGAACGAAAATTGCGTCAGACTAGTGACATAAGAGTGTATCATCGATCCTAAACAAACCTGGTTAATTTTAAATGAGAAAATCATATTTCACCTATGAGTTGATAAGAAACTAGACTATTCCAATTTCAGGCACTGTCCTGTCTTCTTGTGTAAAATCGTTATCCCCTTAAACGCACCATCATTAAAGATTCATTTACTCACTCAATACTTTTTATAAACATATGTTGATGCTGAATTACTTATTCGACAGGGTATCTGCATAATTTTTTTGCGCGTGGAGTTAATGAAGCAAAATAATTCTCTGTATTGTTTCCTTAATCACTTTTGCATTCACTGGAGCATTAACCACTATAAACCAAAAGACGAACTTAAAATCTTTGAGATAACAAATAACCTCCAGCGATAATAGACCTACGGAAACGTGAATGTTCATTTAGTCCTCTCCCCAACTCCAGCTGAGTCAGTAAATCTCCACATGGAGGATCATTGTATTTTTCTGCCGATACCCGCCCCTTTTCAATTAATATCGGAGCAACAAAGCTGCATTGGACTCATATTAAACACAGCCGCATCTCTGCACTTTTGAACATTTCACATTTGCTATTTCTCTCTTTTGCTTTCTTTGTAATCTTTTATTAGCATTGTAATTCAAGGTGCTGACAATTTAAAATCCGTGTCTTCACATAATTAGAATACATAGAGTGCAGCCCAATTCATAGATGGTACAAATACAAATTTGAATATGCCGCATGCATCTGAATGTGCGAGCACACTTCCATTATATTTCGATTTTAGCCACCGGAATAGGAAAGTTTTAAATATATTCTGTAAATATTAAATATTTTATGAATAGGATTTTTAAAATATATACTATTTATTAATCGGCTGTTTGGCAGCAAATTGTACATTAACAAATTTCGATTTGGCTACCATAGCACCAATTACCAATGCCAGCTTCAAATCCGAACTGATTCCCCTCGCTCACATTCTCTGGTGTGTCTTTTTGGGGAGTTATGTCACTTCCAAATACGTTCACTGTAGATTGTACCATGCAACTTTTCGTAAATGATTTTATTTCTTTATGCCAGTTAAATAAAAAACCATTTAAAATACAGACAGAAGATTGAACTCGTGTTGAAAAGTTCAATTCCATTCCCGAACCCCCAGATGTAAAATGTACTCAACATTAACACGTCTGCATAGCTCTTTATCTCGTGCTACAATGATCTAGATATAAATTCTGAACAAATGAAAAATGTAATGGCCAGCACAAAGAACCAACATTGTTGTTCTGAATAATGCGACTGATACAGGGCACTGAATTACCAAAAAGTTAAATATTAGGGGGGAAAAGCCACAAGCACTGATGCAGGTCATGTTAAAACAATGCTCGGCATCAAATATTCAACTCAACCTGCAATGCCCTTTTCCAGGTTCAGAAGTGTAAAAATATAATTTGGTTTACGTCCTATAGGTCAAATATTTTCTAACTGGCAAGCAAGTGAACAATGTTTGGAGTTTTTACTGAATTTAAGACAGCATTATTGTAATAATTGTAAATTATCTTAATGAATATGCAGGAAAATGAAACTTTTTATAAGCACAGATCTTACAAATTCCTGGTAAAAATCAGTACATCTGAGTGTCTCCTACATGTCTGCAACTTTTGTCAATAGAATAATATCAAGTTTCCAGACTTAAAAAAATTAGATTTCGATATATTTGGAATGTTATTTCAGCGTGCTGGTTACAACAACTGTTTGCTAAGACCAGGATTTTTTTATTTGTACAACGATGAATAGAATGGCCTGGTCACCAGATGTGACTACATTGCCAGACGCTGCTACTCAATCAGGTCACCGTCCTGATGTTCCCTGTTCCAACCTTCTTCCTCAGGACATCCACCAGCCGTTCCAACCTGCGGGAAGAAAAGCAGAACAGTATTAGGAATTCATAGGCTGAAAGAGGCAGTGTTTGCACTGTAGAAAGGCTGCATGGTGGTCCTTAGAAAACAAAGATGTACTGTGTAACACAGACACTGGTACAGGATGCAGACTCATCTCTAGATTTTATTTTCAAGATTTGTATCATTCTCCGAACAGGAGATGGACTAGTAAGTTCCCCTGTTTTTATAATGCACATGGTACATTTTCTATAGATTTTTTTACTTGATTCAAGAAGCATCTTGTAAAAGCTCAATAATTCTCATTCATATTAAAACTGTTAGCAAACTGTGCAAAATTTTAGATTTAATTGTTCAGCTGCTGGATTCTCAATTTTATTTATTAGTAAATTCAGCTACTGCGAGACAGACTGAGTTAACTGCACTTAGATAGTTGAAAACTATTTGGAATATCTTTGAAAATCCAGATCTCCAAATCCAGATTTTGGAACATTTCTCTGATACTGAACATACGTACAGTTAAATACTTTTGTTCATATCACACACCATGTGCTAGTACTTCATTCTATTGCCAAATTGTGACAGATAATGCAATGTCAGATGAATGCCTAAAGCTATCACAGACTAGGGTCTACCACATTTTCTAGAGATACTTTGACCCATGCATTCATTTACAGTTTGCCTAAAACTCTTAGATGGAAGTTTGTACATTACTACATATCTATATTGATTTATAAGTGATAATCATGCATACAGTCTGCTGGAAAGAGACATCTCTAGTTTCAGTAACATAACATCTTGTTGTTGAATACTTCAACAAGTAAGTCACAAAGCTGACCAATACAAGATTGATGATGCAATATGACTACTAAAAAGGCTAATATTTGATGAGATGTGTAACATGAAAAAATATGAGGCACCTAATTTTCCAAGATTTTCACAAAAAAAACCTGAAACTACTGTTTACAAACAATTTGAACATTAATTCTTTCTTACTTTGGTCAACAAACAAGGGAAACTATTACTTTTTTTCCAAAGTTAAACCCCGCCCCCATCCCCACACCAAAAATTACAATTAATAAGACTTTGGGGATAACAGCTGTAGCTTTGAAATTCACATTATAAATCATTGAAAAAAGTTCAGTTCTCATTGTCAAGTTTGCCTCTTCCAGGAAATGTACATTTGCTTCAGCTTCCATCAATGAAGCAACTTTCTGCACCAACGTGTCAAATTCCCTGCTCCTCTCACTTCTTTTACCAGCTACATCATATAAGGAGTATTTGGTTCCAGCCACATTTTTCTCATAACTGTGTTAGAAAGAGAGTCAGATTCTCCCCTACCAACCCACATGATCTCTCATGGATTTCAAGGCTGAAGGGTCAGTCACACTGGCGTGCAATTATTTCATATTCATTCGTATTCTCATGCTGCATTGCTTAGTCTCATTGTGATGGATTAGGCCTGCTGTAGTTGTTACTAATGAGTCTTTACTTCTCTCCCAAGGAATACACATCAATGTTCTATCACTATGAAATAATATAAAACTAATGAATAAAATCCAAGTTGAAATAATTAAAAGGTTCCAGGTTAATTATATTAATTCCTATTTTGTTAAAATATATCTAATAAAACTAACGTGAAATAAGAGATTTTGGAAATAATTTGCTTAATTTCTCTTTTGGCATTTTTATTTTAAACTTCAAAAATCCTATTTGAACAAAATATAGCACCTACGCACTGTATGTTATTGTATTCATATCACATATTTCAGTGTGAAATAGCTTTTTTAAAAAAAGGTGTATATTTCTACATCACAATGGTAAAATTAATAATTTCCAACATTTTTGATGAGAGTTTTTACAATTGTTCTTGAAGTTAGAATCAAATACCATTAAGTTTCCATAGGAGAAGTTGTTTATTTAATTTAGTATGTGTATGTATAGCACATGCTGTCTATCAGAATTGTAAGAGCTGTGGGTCCAAACCTACTTAAGTAATATATACATAGATTGTAAAGGATAAACAACAACATAAAAGCAGGCCATTTGGCTCAACCAGTCCATACTGATCTTTATGCTCCACCCAAACCTCCTCACATATTTCCTCATTTAAATTGACCTTTTTAATCATAATTTTTTCCCTCAAATGCTGGTCTAGCTTCTCCATAAGTGAATCTGTACTATTCACTTCACCCAGTCTATCAATCCTTTCCTGATATGTATACCCATGCATTTCAGGAATCATCTTTATAAATCTTCTTTGCAGTGCCTCTATATCCTTCTTATAATGTGGCAACCAGAACTGCATGCTATACTTTGATCATCTACCCAAGGTTCAATACAGATTCAGCATAACTTCCCTACTTTTCAATTCTATCCCTCAGGAAATAAAGCCTAATGGTTGGTTTGCTTTTTTATGGTCTTGCTAACCTGTGGAGCAGCTTTTAGTGATTGATGTAATTGTACAGTAAGAAGTCTCACCACACCAGGTTAAAGTTCAACAGGTTTATTTGGAATCATGAGCTTTCGGAGCACTGCTCCTTCATCAGGTTGCAGTCTTCCTCAGTATTGACTATCCCCCTTCCTCAATTTGGTGTCAGATGCAAGTTTAGAATTGTGTTTTGATTCCAAAGTCCAAGTTAATGTAAATTGTAAATGTGATGATCCTTGTGGAACACCACTTCCCACTTTCTGCACTCTGAATAATTACCCTTTACTCCCACTGTTTTCAGTCTTGAAGCCAGCTAGCAATCCATTCTGCCACTTGTCCTCTAACTCCACATTTTCTGACCTTATTCATTAATCTATTATGGGGCACATAACTGAAGGCCTTCTGAAAGTCTAGATAAACCACACCTACTGCATTATCACCATTAACTTTCTCCGTTTCCCCTCAAGAAATTCAATAAGGTTGGTCAAGCAAGATCTTCCCTTTGAAATTTATGCTGAGAATTCATTGCTGTTGGTGGACTCCTGATGTGTTCAATTGGATGTCACGTCTACAAATACACTAACAACTACTAAACTTCAGAAAATAATTTATATGAATAGGTTTAACACATTTGTAAGAGATGAAGTACCATTTTTCTACAGAGTGGAGGTTATTTTATACAGCTGCAAAATGTGTCTTAGAGTAAGGGCTCATTAATTTCAAACACAATGGGTGGGGTTGGAACGGGCACTAGAATTTTAAAGATCATATGACATCTATCTACTTCCTGGTTTAACGGAGGCAGACTGGCAGTTTAAACATTTTACTGAGACTGACTAATTTAACCTGCTTTTCAAGTTTTACAGTGTTGAGCTGGCTTTCCCATGCCTTGGGATGCATAGTAGTTGAAGGAGGTGAGAACAGCCAGGTGAGAAGTTAAGTGCATTTTCAGGATTGCTTGTAAACCAGAATACTCCCCCACATTAGACTCCACACCCAAAAATCTCCAGGATCAATCCCCACCACTCCTTCAACACTGGAATTGATGATTAGACTTACTCCTGCAGCCAATGCTAGGGTCCTCCACATCCAACTGCCAGTAAGGCTGACCTCTGAGTGGAGAATTTGGTAATGACAAAAGATGCACAACGTGGCATTGAAACACAGATTTCCATTCAAAACTGTGCCACCCTACCCATTAACATCCAGGCAAATGACTTCTAAACCGTTAGCTGGATATTTTATGGCTACACTATAATTATATTTTAATACCGTCCTTCTGGCACTGTGCTGTTTGTTGTGTCAGAACAAGAAAGGAGCCTGTTGAATTGCTGGGATATATTTGGGACTTTAAATGTGGCATGGGGATTTTAGTTGTGTTAAGAAGTTACTGGGGAATAAATTCTAAATTAGAATACCAAGATCTGTTAGGATCATCATTATATGACATTTGCACATTGATGAGAACATGGATTTAAATTTGATATGTGGTCCTGAGGCCCCATGTCTTCATAAAGCTAAAAAGCTTACTTCTCCCTGCACTAAATACATGATGCAAATTGCCATCAAAGAGGAATTCCACCAATATGGCACATGGTATAATCTTTACATAGTTCAATATTTACAGATGTATCACCTGAAAAAAGGTAACTAATTATAGTTTTTTAGCTGGTGATTTGAAATTGAGAATGTTTGTTGTTTGATACAATTTCAGTGACCTATAATATTTTGTGTGAGTAACTGCAAGAGGCAAACCAAGGTTCCATTTTCTTTTCAACTTTCTATCTTCACTACTTACCGCCCAGTGGTTGTAGCTCATGCAGTTGCATGGTTCCACAATTATCTGGTATGGCACACAAATAGCTTTGTGCCCTGATTTTAACTTACTTAAAACTCATTCATATATCGAGATAAAATCAGACCCTTTATGCCTGAGGTTGAACCGTAAAGACCATTAGTTATCTAACAGATTATGGAATGTTCACAACCAAGTCCAATTAGAATTCTACAGTGCAGAAGGAGGCCATTCGGTCCATCACATCTGCACCGATCACAATCCGCATCCAGGCCCTATCCCCATAACCCCATGCATTTACCCTGGCTAGCTCCACTGACACTAAGGGGCAATTTAACATGGCCAATCCACCTAACCCGCACATCTAAGTTCTACCCTTACAAAACCAAAATACTGCTGATGCGCAACATCAGAAATATAAACATGTGGGAAATATTTAGCAGGTCTGGTAGCATCTATGGAGAATGAAACTGTGCCATCATTTCAGTCAAAGACATTTAACTCTGAGGAAAGGTAAATGACCTGAAATACTACTCTCTTTCTCACTTCACCAAGGCTGCCTTTCCTGTAATTGCCTGGTATCTACATGCACAGACATACAGAGGGACTGTATGGAAAGCAACAGAAATGAGAAGTGGTAGAATTGTAAAATGGACATGAATGCTGGTGAGCCATCCACAAAGTGGTACTCAAACCGAGAGTGACAATCTAGCAAAAGCTGGGATCAAACTGCATGATCTTTAAAAAATTATTTCATGGTATGTGGGCATCATTGGGTAGGCCAGCATTTATTGCCCATCTCTAATTGCCCTTGAGGAGGAGGCATTTAAGAGTCTTTGCTGTGGATCTGGAGTCACATGAAGGCCTACCAGGCAAGGGTGGCAGATTTCCTTCTCTAACAGGACATTAGTGAATTAGGTGGGGCTTTTTTAATGACAATCAACAATGGTTTCACGGTCATCATTCAACTTTTAATTCCAGATTTTGACAAGATTAAAATTTCACCATGGCAGGATTTGAACTTGTGTCCCCAGAGCATTGCTCTGCATTACTGGATGACGAGGCCAGTGACAATACCACTGCGGCACTGCCTCCCCAACATTTTAAACAGATTTGATTTTGATGCTGTTTGCTGTGCATTAGCACAGTAGCATCAATCAGACATAACTGTTAAGCTAAAATTACTGACTGATGTTTATATGCAAAGTATTTGAGAACCACAGTTACAAATACAGTATATCAAATTAGAAAAAGTGTGTGTATTGATACAATTCACATTCATACAATGTCTTCAACACAGTATATGTCCTAAGTTATTTTACTGAGGAGAAATAGATGTCAAGCAGTGATAAAGAGTTAGCAGTACACTATCATTACAGAGATAAGAAGGAATACTTGAATTTATGCAGTGCTTTTCATGTCCTCAATATAGTCACTTTTGTTTAGTAGGCAAATGTTGCAGCCAATTTGCTCACAGCGGTGAGATAATCACCAGTTAATCCATTTTTGATGATGCTGATTGAGAGATAAACATTGGCCAGGAACTGGGGGAAATTTCCTGTTTTTTTTCAAATAGTATCTCAGGATTTTTCGTGTCCACCAGAACTAGCATACGGTATATCAGTTTAGTTCTCAACTGTAAGGCAATTTTTGACAATGCAATACTCTTGCTGAAGTGATTAGATTATGTGATTAAGTTGAGTGGTGCTTGAACCCATGATCTCTGATTTAGAGGCGAGAGTGGTACCAGTGAGCCCAGCTGACAATCGAATGGTGGGATGAGACCATGGATAAACAAGACCCTGATATTGAATTCAATTCTCTGAGGTAAGTAATGAAAGGGTTGATGGATGAGAAATAATTAGTCTGGGACAGGTTTCAAGCAGCAGAGTTTTGGCTGTGTTGGAGTTTGTGTCATGTTAATCTCAGGAGGCTAGAAGGAAGTTGCAGGAGAAGACAAGTGTGGAGCTAACAATAATACAGATAACAGACCCAGTATTGCTCAGGAGAGGAATGGACAGAGCTGGGGAAATAGTAGTAAACAATCTTGGTGATGTATAGGATATTAGATTTAGATTTAATGATCTGGGAGATGGGGGCATGCTGGTAATACCAATGGACGAGCAATCCATAGGCCCAGGATAGGTTCAAGTGTTATCAGCTGGTGGAATTTAAATTCAATTAATAAATCTGGAATGAAAAGCTAGTCTCAGTTATAATGATCATGAAATCATTGTTGATTTTTATAAAAACACTAATGTCCATTAAGGAAAAGACATCAGCCATCCTTACCTAGTGTGGCCTATATGTGACTCTGGACCCACAGAAATGTGATTGACTCTGAAATGGCTGAGCAAGCACTCAGTTTGTGTCCATTACCAAAATGCTATGAAATCTAAAAGGAATGAAACTGGACCGATAACCCGGCATCAACATAGTCACCAGAAACAACACCTAGGATATCCTAGGATTCTTTGGGAGGCAAGGGATGAGATTGCAGAGCCTTTGGCTTTGATCTTTGGGTCCTCACTGTCCACGGATTCGTGAAAGGCAAGTCGTGCCTCACAAATTTGATTGAATTTTTTGAGGAGGTAACTAAGTGTGTTGATGAAGGTAGGGCAGTTGATGTCATATACATGGATTTTAGTAAGGCGTTTGATAAGGTCCCCCATGGTCGGCTTATGATGAAAGTAAGGAGGTGTGGGTTAGAGGGAAAGTTGGCCGATTGGATAGGTAACTGGCTATCTGATCGAAGCCAGAGGGTGGTGGTGGATGGAAAATGTTCGGACTGGAGGCAGGTTGCTAGCGGAGTGCCACAGGGATCAGTGCTTGGTCCTCTGCTATTTGTGATTTTTATTAATGACCTAGAGGAGGGGGCTGAAGGGTGGATCAGTAAATTTGCTGATGACACCAAGATTGGTGGAGTAGTGGATGAGGTGGAGGGCTGTTGTAGGCTGCAAAGAGACATAGATAGGATGCAAAGCTGGGCTGAAAAATGGCAAATGGAGTTTAACCCTGATAAATGTGAGGTGATTCATTTTGGTAGGACTAATTTAAATGTGGATTACAGGGTCAAAGGTAGGGTTCTGAAGACTGTGGAGGAACAGAGAGATCTTGGGGTCCATAGAGTGGCTGTGGAGGGGTCTTTCTCTGCATGGACGTCAGTGACCAGTGGAGTGCCCCAGGGATCTGTTCTGGGACCCTTGCTGTTTCTCATTTTCATAAATGACCTGGATGAGGAAGTGGAGGGATGGGTTGGTAAGTTTGCTGACGACACCAAGGTAGGTGGTGTTGTGGATAGTTTGGAGGGATGTCAGAAGTTGCAGCGAGACATAGATAGAATGCAAGACTGGGCGGAGAAGTGGCAGATGGACTTCAACCCGGATAAGTGTGTGGTGATCCATTTTGGCAGATCCAATGGGATGAAGCAGCAGTATAATATGAAGAGTACCATTCTTAGCAGTGTAGAGGATCAGAAGGACCTTGGGGTCCGGGTCCATCGGACTCTTAAATCGGCCTCGCAGGTGGAGGATGCGGTCAAGAAGGCGTACGGCATACTGGCCTTCATTAATCGAGGGATTGAGTTTAGGAGTCGGGAGATAATGCTGCAGCTTTATAGGACCCTGGTTAGACCCCACTTGGAGTACTGCGCGCAGTTCTGGTCACCTCATTACAGGAAAGATGTTGAAGCCATTGAAAGGGTGCAGAGGAGATTTACAAGGATGTTGCCTGGATTGGGGGGCATGCCTTATGAGGATAGGTTGAGGGAGCTTGGTCTCTTCTCCCTGGAGAGACGAAGGATGAGAGGTGACCTGATAGAGGTTTACAAGATGTTGAGAGGTCTGGATAGGGTAGACTCTCAGAGGCTATTTCCAAGGGCTGAAATGGTTGCTACGAGAGGACACAGGTTTAAGGTGCTGGGGGGTAGGTACAGAGAAGATGTCAGGGGTAAGTTTTTCACTCAGAGGGTGGTGGGTGAGTGGAATCGGCTGACGTCGGTGGTGGTGGAGGCAAACTCGTTGGGGTCTTTTAAGAGACTTCTGGATGAGTACATGGGATTTAATGGGATTGAGGGCTATAGATAGGCCTAGAGGTGGGGATGTGATCGGCGCAACTTGTGGGCCGAAGGGCCTGTTTGTGCTGTGGCTTTCTATATGTTCTATATATATCCACAGATCGCTGAAGGTTGCCACTCAAGTGGATAGAGCTGTGAAGAAGGCCTATAGTGTGTTAGCTTTTATTAACAGGGGGTTGGAGTTTAAGAGCCGTGGGGTTATGCTGCAACTGTACAGGACCTTGGTGAGACCACATTTGGAATATTGTGTGCAGTTCTGGTCACCTTACTATAAGAAGGATGTGGAAGCGCTGGAAAGAGTGCAAAGGAGATTTACCAGGATGCTGCCTGGTTTGGAGGGTAGGTCTTATGAGGAAAGGTTGAGGGAGCTAGGGCTGTTCTCTCTGGAGCGGAGGAGGCTGAGGGGAGACTTAATAGAGGTTTATAAAATGATGAAGGGGATAGATAGAGTGAACGTTCAAAGACTATTTCCTCGGGTGGATGGAGCTATTACAAGGGGGCATAACTATAGGGTTCATGGTGGGAGATATAGGAAGGATGTCCGAGGTAGGTTCTTTACTCAGAGAGTGGTTGGGGTGTGGAAAGGGGGACTGCCTGCAGTGATGGTGGAGTCAGACACTTTAGGAACATTTAAGCGGTTATTGGATAGGCACATGGAGCACACCAGGATGATAGGGAGTGGGATAGCTTGATCTTGGTTTCAGATAAAGCTCAGCACAACATCGTGGGTCGAAGGGCCTGTTCTGTGCTGTACTGTTCTATGTTCTATAATGTCTTGGGATTCATTGGGACAGCTGTCCCACAGACTAGTGAAGCAACTTCCTAATAAAAGTCAGACTCATGGAATCCTACTTAACAGACAATGTCCCAGGCACCACCATCACCATCCCTGGCTATGTCCTGTGCCAATGGCAGATGTGACAGTGATATTCAGTTGAGAGGGAGTTGCCCTGAAAATTCTCAACATCAACTCTGGACCACATGAAGTCTCAGTTCAAACATAGGCAAGGAATTTCCTGCTGGTTACCACCCTGCCCCATCCCACCCCCAGCCCCTGCACACTCCACCACCTCATGTCAGAAGAGGAATCAATACTACTCCATGTTGAACATAATTTGAAAGAAGCACTGAGGTGGCAAGGGCACAGAATGTACTTTGGGTGGTGGACATCAATGCCCATCACCAAGAGTGGCTTGGTAGTACCACCACTGACCATGTTGGATGAGTTCCAGGGGAGATAGCTGCTAGACTGGGTCAGTAGCAGGTGGTGAGGGATCTAACATGAGGGAAAAACATACTTGACCTCCTCCTTGTCGACCTTCAAATCACAGATGCATCTTTCCATTACTGATGACTGTATAGGTAGGAATGACCACTGCAGAGTCCCTGTGGAGACAATGTCCCATCTTCACACTGAGGATATCTACCATTGTGTTTTGTGGCACTACCACTGTGCTACACGGGACAAATTTCAAACAGAAACTTAAAACTGAGAATCCATGAGGAGCTGTGGGCCATCAGCAGCAGCAGAATTGTACGCAACCACAATCTAACCTCAAGGCCCAGCATACCCCCATCCCCAATGGAGTATCATGGACAACACTCAATACACCATAGAACCAACAACATTCAGGAACTCAACACCATCTGAGACAAAGCAACCCACTTGATTGGCACCCCATCGACTACCTTCAACACTGACTCATTAAACTGGTGCAACGACAATACTCTCTTCCCTCAATGTCAACAAAACGAAGGAGATAGTCATCAACTTCAGGAAGCGTAGTGGAGGACATGTCCCTATCTATATTAATGGGGACAAAGTGGAAATGATTCGAGAGCTTCAAGTTTCTAGGTGTCCAGATCACCGACAACCTATCCTGGTCCCTCCATGCCGATGCTATAGTTAAGAAAGCCCACCAACGCCTCTACTTTCTCAGGAGGTAAGGAAATTTGGCATGTCCGCTGCGAATCTCATCAACTTTTACAGATTCATCATAGAAATCATTCTTTCTGGTTGTATCACAGCTTGGTATGGCTCCTGCTCTGTCCAAGGCCACAAAAATCTACAAAGGGTCGTGAATGAAGCCCAGTCCATCACGCAAACCAGCCTCCCATCCATTGACTCTACACTTCCTGTTGCATCGGAAAAGCAGCCAGCATAATCAAGGACCCCACACACCCTGGACATACTCTCTTCTACCTTCTTTGTCAGGAAAAAGATACAAAAGTCTTAGGATATATACCGACCGACTCAAGAACAGCTTCTTCCCTGCTGCCGTCAGACTTTCGAATGGACCTAGCTCGTATTAAGCTGAGCTTTCTCTACACCCTAGCTATGACTGTAACACTATACTCTGCACTCACTCCTTTCCTTCTCTATGTACAGTATGCTTTCTCTGTGCAGCCCACAAGAAACAATACTTTTCACTGTATACTAATACATGTGACAATAATAAATCAAATCAAATCACTACACCACTGATGCATCGTGGCAGCAATGTGTACCATATACATGATGCACTCCAGCATCTCATTAAGGCTCGTTTGAATCTTCTAAACCAATGACTCTACCACCTGGGGGTCAAAGGAAACAGCTGCATGAGAACATCACCACTTGCAAGTTCCCCTCCAAGCCGCACACCATCCTGACTTGGGACTGTATTGCTCTTCCTTTACTGTCCCTGGGTCAAAATCCTAGAACTCCCTTCCTAACAGAATTGTGGGTGTATCTACATCATATGGACCGCAGTGGTTCAAGAAGGCAACTCATCACCACCTTCTCAAGAGCAATTAGGGATGGGCAACAAATGCTGGCCTAGCCAGTGACACCCACATCCGGCAAAAGAATAATAAAAGCAGCAGAGAAGAAAACAGAATATGTTCACCCTGAATGAACAGTTAAGAATATTTGATACTAGTTGGGGCATAGGGATGGAGCTTTAAGTTGGCATCAAAAGGCACGGTGGAAATACACCTAACATCAGGGCCTGCAATGAGAGGTTTGATCGAGGACAGGAGACAACAGGGCATTAAACCATCAGAACTGTAGCAAGTGAATTGCTGGATGGATGACCAGAGCCTTATAAATAGAAATAATATTGAAATATAAAAAGTGAAGGACTTCTCACCATTGCCTGTAAAGATGAAGATCAAAGATGCCAAAAGACATTACCGGACTAAGCTAGAGTCAAAGGCTAGCCACACAGACCCCCGCCGACTATGACAAGGTCTGCAAGACATAACAGGCTACAAGATGAAGGCATGTAAAATCGCCAGCTCCAATACAGCCCTTCCTGATGAGCTCAATGCATTCTACGCCTGTTTTGAGCAAGAGGTCAGTGAGCGCATGCCCTTCACCCTGGAAGTCTTGGACAAACCAGTATCTGAGGTCACCATTGCACATGTCAGAGCAGCTTTCTCAAAAGTCAACCCATGGAAAATGACTGGTTCAGATGGGGTACCCGGACGAGCACTCAGATCCTGTGCGGATCAGTTGGTGGGAGTATTCGCAGACACCTTCAACCTCTCTTTACAACAATCTGAGATCCCTATCTGCTTCAAGAGGACGACCATCATCTCAGTACCAAAGAAACGCCAAGCAGCCTGCCTTAATAACTATCGTCTGGTGGCTCTGACATCCATCATTATAAAGTGCTTCGAAAAGCTGGTCATGGCACGAATCAATTCCAGTCTCCCGGACTGCCTGGATCCACTACAGTTTGCCTACCACCACAATAGGTCCACAGTAGATGCCATCTCCCGGGCCCTGCACTCAACCCTGAACACCTAGATAGCAAAGACATCTATGTCAGACTCCTATTTATTGACTATAGCTCAGCTTTCAACACCATTATTCCGACGAAACTCATCTCCAAACTCCATGGCCTGGGCCTCGGCTCCTCCCTCTGCGACTGGATTCTGAACCTCCTAACCCACAGACCACAATCAGTAAGGATAGACAACAACACCTCCTCCAACAACACCGGGATCATCCTCAACACCAGTGCCCCACACTACTCAGCCCCCGACTATACTCCTAATACACTTATGACTGTGCGGCCAAATTCCCCTCCAACTCGATTTTCAAGTCTGCTGACGATAGCACCTTAGTGGGTCAGATCTCAAACAATGACAAGACAGAGTACAGGAATGAGATAGAGAATCTGGTGAACTGGCGCAGCGACAATAATCTCTCCCTCAAAGTCAACAAAATGAAGAAGATTGTCATCGACTTCAGGAAGCGTAAAGGAGAACATGCCCTGCCTACATCAACAGGGACAAAGTAGAAGGGAGGTTGAGAGCTTCAGGTTTTAGGTATCCAGATCACAAACAACCTGTCCTGGTCCCAACATGCTGACACTATAGTTAAGAAAGCCCACCAACGCCTCTACTTTCTCAGAAGACTCAGGAAATTTGGCGTGTCAGCTACGACTCTTACCAACTTTTACAGATGCACCATAGAAAGCATTCTTTCTAGTTGTATCACAGCTTGGCATGGCTCCCACTCTGCCCAAGACCGCAAGGAACTACAAAAGGTTGTAAATATAGCCCAATCCATCACGCAAACCAGCCTCCCATCCATTGACTCTGTCCATACCTCCCGCTGCCTCGGCAAAGCAGCCAGCATAATTAAGGACCCCACGCACCCCCGGACATTTTCTCTTCCACCTTCTTCCGTCGGGAAAAAGATACAAAAGTCTGAGGTCAAGTACCAACCGAGACAAGAACAGCTTTTTCCCTGTTGCCATCAGACTTTTGAATGAACCTACCCTGCATTAAGCTGATCTTCCTCTACACCCTAGCTCTAACTGTAACACTACATTCTGTGCTCTCTCATTTCCTTATCTATGAATGATATGCTTTGTCTGTATAGAGCGCAAGAAACAATACTTTTCACTGTATGCTAATGCATGTGACAATAATAAATCAAATAAATCAAAAAGTGCAGGAAAATGGATTCGGAAAAGTTGGTTTGTTGAGAAGAACCAGGGAAAACTGTTGTCCTCCAGGATGATCCCGGAGGTACAACGGGATTTAGCAATGGGAAGGGTGATTATGGGATTGGTGAACATGGTCCATTATGCGCTGGGGAGACCAGTCAGGCATGTGCCAGATGCACTCAAGTCCATAGAACTCTGACTTGGAAACATAGAAAATAGAAGAAGTAGGCCATTCGGCTCTTCAAGCCTGCTCACCATTCATTTTGAACATGGCTGATCACCAAATTCAATACTCTGATCCCGCCTTTCCCCCAAATCCCTTGATCCTTCTAGCTCCAAGAGCTTTATCTATTTGTTTCTTGAAATCACGTAATGTTTTGGCCTCAACTACTTTCTGTGGTAGTGAATCCCACAGATTCACCACCCTCTGGGTGAAGAAATTTCTCCTCACCTCAGTCCTAAAAGGTTTACCCCTTATCCTCAAACTATGACCCCTAGTTCTGGACTTCCCCACCATCGGGAATATTCTTTCTGAATCCACCATGTCTAATCCTGTTAGAATTTTATAAATTTCTATGAGATCCCCTCCCATTCTTCTAAACTCCAAAAATATAATCCTAACCGACTTAGACCAGCTATCTCAGGAATCAGCCTGGTAATTCTCCCTGCACAGCAAGGACATTCTTCCTCAGATAAGGATACCAAAACTGCACACAATTGGCCTCACCAATGCCCTATATAATTGCAGTAAAGCATCCCCTACTCCTATACTCAAATCCTCTTGTCATTAAGACCAACATACCATTTGCCTTCTTTACCACCTGCTGTATCTGCGTGCTTACTTTCAGCGACTGATGCATGAGGAGGGCATGAAGGTGAGAACTGTAA
Organism: Mustelus asterias; assembly: GCF_964213995.1. Lineage (NCBI taxonomy): Eukaryota > Metazoa > Chordata > Chondrichthyes > Carcharhiniformes > Triakidae > Mustelus > Mustelus asterias. The sequence continues at coordinate 37,892,068 of NC_135818.1, forward strand.
ATAGGAATGGCAAGGGTGGAAAGACCTGACGCTGACAACAGCAGAATTAAGAAAACTGCTGATTAGGACAACATAGGTAAAGGTAGTTGATGAGAGTGGAGTTTTTTTACAGAGTTAGATGATGAGGATTGTAGAATTGGTAGTGTGCAGGAGATATGAATGATGAGAGAGAGTTGAGTACGTGATTAGAGATGCCACATTGGCAATAATCAAAGTGCAAAATGAAACAAAGTATTCTATTTTATTAGCTGCTTTTAACCCAAACAATGGTCTTTGGTTAAGTTCTGGTTATAAAAAGCAAAATCAGTCAACTTTCCTGAACACACACACACAATTAAAATTTTGTCCTTCACTATGGCTGCGGCCATCTTTCAATGATCCTGTTGCCAGGATACTTGAAGTCAATTCTCTGCAGCAAAACTGAACAATTTTGTAAAGACTTTGAGCACAATGCTATTGCTTTATCTAAAAAAGCTGTAGAAACCTCTCTGTCTTTCCAGCACCAATGCCTATCCACCCCTCCTACTAATTCAACTAGCAAACAGATCAAGCAGCTGAGTTTGTAGAAAGTCTGTTTACTCTGTGCTAAGAACCCTTACGTGACCCTTTACAGATTCAACTAGCAGTACTCGGAAAGCTGCAGAGGGTATGCTTAATCATCAACAACACTGCAAAAATGCTGCAAATTCTAACTTTATTTTATTGTAGCTTATTCCCTGATTTTTTATGAAATATAAATATATATGCACTATTACACAGATGTATGTGCACAAACACAAGTAAAAAATAAATAAATACATATGTATGACATTGAAGCAAAGGCACACCATTGTTGCAAAACCCCCTAGATACCCCAGAAAGATTACAGCACTGGTTTTCCTAGCTCTAAGCTGCAGACGTGATTATGAATAGGAATTTTCAGACTTCATGCCACTTATGCCAATAACACTCGTATATCGTCTAATGGACTGTGGATAATCAATACTGCAGATTAATACCAAACCCTTTTGTCGGTTCCCTGATTCACTGAAAATACTTGTAACACATTCCTTTTGCTGTTTTCTAGAACAGGGCGTTGAAGAAAAAAATGTTAATTTTCACGATTTCAAAAGTTTTCCAAACATTTTCTTAATATAATACAAACCATGGCAAGTAATACTTGTTGTACTTTGCAACTGAAAAAAGGTTGATTTTGAATTTGTTATTTTCTTAGTGAACAGATCAAACTATACTAACTTTACTGAGATTGGTAATAAATTACAAAAACTATGAAAACTATCAGAAGATTTTGTCAGGCAATAAATTTGTGTTGCAAATCATTCGAGGAACACTTTCAAAATTGTAGTTGACAAATAACCTTGTGCAGATCTTATGTTGTATCTTGGAGCTGGTATTATGTTGATATTTAAAATAAGTTGGTGTCAAAAGAGCACTAAAAACTGCTAGCACAGGCTTGTAATGGCACAGAATGCTACAAAACATTTTTCATTTTGTGCTGATAGCAGTTACTCTGCTGTTGTCAAGTTTACAACTGTTATTAAAATAAGTTTCTTTAAAACTTGAACAATACAGTTAGCAGACTGACCATGAGCATAAACAAACTTTTCTGACCTTAAGAGGAAGTTAGAATTCAAACTAAATAAAAACGCCAATGAAATTAAATGAGATAAAATACTTGAAACATGAAAAGAATATTTGCTAGAGGGGATAAATACAAATTTGCTATTCAATTTTTTTAGTACAAAAACATTCCACAGGATTTGGAACTCATGGCTGGTTACTTAGTAAATTTAGAGGACATGGAATTAACAAATGTCATAGGCCAGGAAGCATGCATTGGAATTTGCTCTGAATTCTAACCTTGTGAGCATCCATGGTTATAATTGGTGGTTATGCCTTCAGTTGCCTAAGCTCTAAAATTCTGGAATTCCATCCCTCATTTTTTTTTGATTCTCTAACTTTCTTCCTTCTTTTAAGGCACTCCTTAAAATCCCCTTCTGACCAAACTTTGGTCATCTAATAACAACTGATGCGGCTTGATATCATATATTGTTTTAACATGCCTGTGAAGTGCCTTGGGATGTTTTATGATGTTGAAGGCACAATATAAATATAGGTTGTTGTTGAATTTCCATTTTGAGGTGGTAAAAGTAGAATGAGTTAGAGGCTACTGTTCAAATTCATGTAAAACTGTGGATCTGAATTATCCTCCTAAAAGGCCCCAGTCTTCTTTGGAGTCTGAGGGGATTCTACTCAGCTGGAAATGAAAAGATTGTGGGTTCAAGCTCCACTCTAAGATCTGAAAATATAATTTAGGCTAACAATTTAGTATAATATTAAGGGAGTACTGCATTGATAGAGATACACAATACTAAATAGGAATGTGAATTGTGAGGAGAATGCAAAGAAGCTTCAAGGCGATTCATACAGACTGAGTGGGAAAGAACATGGCAGATAAAATATGTGGAAAAATGTGAAGTTATCCAATTGATAGTAAATAACCCTGCTTCAGACACCATGAAATAGGCTTTGTAGTCTTGAGTATATTAACGACAAGTCTTTATTACCTTTATTAACAACGCATAACTATGTACAAATATATGGTAGAGGATACAAGTATGAAGCTGACTTTATCTTTAATCCTTGCCCATCTCAAGACTGACCCTAGCACTGGATCATGTGCCTTTTTACATCAATGTGTGAGCGGTATTGTACTCAGTCCTACATTAACCCTGTATCTATCAGGCCCAATACTAAACCACCTATCCTTAGAGGGCAGCACGGTAGCACAGTAGGGCGGCACGGTAGCACAGTGGTTAGCACTGCTGCTTCACAGCTCCAGGGTCCCAGGTTCGATTCCCGGCTCGGGTCACTGTCTGTGTGGAGTTTGCACATTCTCCTCGTGTCTGCGTGGGTTTCCTCCGGGTGCTCCGGTTTCCTCCCACAGTCCAAAGATGTGCGGGTTAGGTTGATTGGCCAGGTTAAAAATTGCCCCTTAGAGTCCTGAGATGCGTAGGTTAGAGGGATCAGCAGGTAAATATGTGGGGGTAGGGCCTGGGTGGGATTGTGGTCGGTGCAGACTCGATGGGCCGAATGGCCTCCTTCTGCACTGTAGGGTTTCTATCCCCCAAGTCTTTATCCCATGGATGTAGTTATTTTAGTTTACTTCGAATGTTACAAGTCTTTTGCATTTACCTATTGTTACAACCTTAATGCTATTCTAACATTGTTGCTATTACAGTTTTAACATTAACAACATTCTCGCTACCCCATCTCTTAAAGTTAGAGGTTCAAGTGGTCTGAAGACCTTATGCAGCTTCCCACATCTTGTTTGCTGTTCTATTGGGAGAGTGGTAGACTCTGGTCGTTCTGGTTCTTGTTGTTGGCTTCAAGGTTGGACTGGTGTTTGGGCATGGGTTTCATCAGTTTCTTCCATTGCTCAATGTTAAACCACACCTAGTTGAACTGGCTGGTTTGATAGTGCATGGTTGTTATTCTTGATCATTTCTTGCAGGATGGATGAAAGTGGTATTTGTTTGCTTGGTGGTTCCTTTCTCGTTTGAATCTTCAGGAAGCTCTGAGGCTGAGGAAGGACGTTACTGTGGCAAGAAGATTAAGTAGTATGCTCACATCTGTTTTTTGTTGTTGATGCTAGAGTTTTGACTTGCACAGTTTGCCAAAGTGTCCCTGTCTGTCAGAATGGAAACATTGGGCAGAACTCTCTCAAGGGAAGGCAGTGGCATAGTGGTATTGTCAGTGGACTGGTAATCCAGAGAACCAGAGCACGATCAAATCCTGCCAAGGCAGATGGTGAAAGTTGAATTCAATAAAAAAATCTGGATTTAAAAGTGTAATGATGACCATGAAACCATGTCGATTGTCATAAAAATCCATCTGGTTCACTAATGTCCTTTAGGGAAGGAAATCTGCTGTCCTTACCTGGTCTGGCCTACATGTAACTGCAGATCCATAACAATGTGGTTGACTCTCAAAGTCTTCTGAAATGGAGGGCAGTTAGGGACAAGCAATAAATGCTGACCCAGCCAGCGACACTCACGTCCCATAAAATTAACAAAAAAAACACCGATTTTCCTGCGAGGGCGCTTTGCACTGCTGGGTGGTTCTAGAATTGATTTTCCTGACTTGGATTTGTGATCTGATAAGCTAGACTGCAGGTCAGTATCTTCTCCATGCTGTATTTTCTTCTCTTTGGATGATCTTCTGTTGTTCAAGTAGCTTAGTCAAACCAGCTGGTTTGCCTTGTCTAGAGTAAGCTCATCTTCAGCTTGTAGGTCAGAGAGTGAATTGTTTGCAACAGTCGATATGACTGCATCTCAGATGAGCTCAGACTTGAAGTTGTCATATTCATATCCTTCTGCAAGCCTGTAGAGATCATTTATGAAGGAATTGACAGGTTCCCCAGATTGTTGGACTCTGTTATTAAATTTAGCCCTCTCCAATATTTTATTAGATCTTAGGTTGAAATAAACATCAAAGAATTTTAAAATTTGGCAGGTGACACATCGATATTTTGTTCTACAAAGATGTCGCTTGCAAATGGTCCAATCAAGTAAAGAAGTGTAAACAAGGACTTGTTTTGCTTCTGATTTTTTATTTAGACCTGCAGCAATGCTGTATCTTAAAAATCTTTTCCTGTAAAGACTTCAATTCTGTGAGTGGCCATGGGTGAATCCCAGTATAACTGGAAGTATGGAATTGTGATCGATTTTGAAGATTTTTAAAAGTGTGGGTACAGCTTTAAGAAACTACAAGTTTCCAAGATAGTGTCACGTTCACTGCCGAACAATTGATTTTCCCACACTTGCTGATTTTTGGTGGCCTTTTCTTGCTGAACTCAGGAGCTGCGTGTTGAGATTCAGAGTTGGAGATCAGGATTAGCAAGTTAGGGGGACTAGAACCATGGGACAGAGTTTCGGAAGTTCATTTAGGATTCAGTTGAGGAAGAATTTTTTGACTCAGAGGGTGGTGAATTTTAATGTAATGACAGTAGTTTCTATAGATTTTTGTGTGTTTAACAAGAATGTTTAAAATCAGCTTTATGCTACAGACAGTATGTCTGGGAGGAATACAGCTCAGATGCTGGAACAGCAGGTTAATTATTCATTTTAGCTATTTAATGTTTATTTAGGAAAGAGGTACTGGACTTTCGTTTACAAAAAGAAAAGGTCTCCCGGGGTTTTTGATTAAAAGAATGGAAGGTAGATTTAGGTATGTAGGGTAATGTGATAATTTGGTTAATGGGAGGAGCTAGGTTTGTAACAGGAAAAACAGCTTTGAGTTCTGGCTGGTGTTGGTTTAAAGACACAAGTCTACAAGCTGCTCTCTCCACAAAATCTCTCTGAAAGCTTCAAGACTGACTACGCCCCTTACAGCAAGTATATTTATGGTTGCTAACTGTATTTAATTGTATGAAATTTTAAAGCTGTCAGATAATGTTGCTTATTTGGAACTGAAACAGTGATGTTAGAAATGAAAGTTGTTTCCTTTCATTTTTTAAAACTATTATTCAACTGTTAAGAGTTAGGTTACTTCATTTTGTTAGGGTTATACTTAAACTGTGTTATTAAATAAAGTTTGTTTTTACTATATAAGATTCCTAATTTGTCAGCAGAATTACTCCTAGAGTGAAGCAAACAATCTTCACATTTATGCCAAATTAGAAAAAAATGTTGGGGTCTGGTATGGCTTCTGAATGTAATTTGGGATTCTGGTCCAGGGTCAAAAAATGGCATCGGGTTAGATGATCAACTGTGATCTGTTGAATGGTAGAGGAGGCTCAGAGGGCCAGATGGCCTACTCCTGTTCCTATATTCTTAGATTTGGACAGATAAGAATTGAGTGACCATGTTTTGAGGATGAGGTTTATGTTGAGGGTTAGCATAGAAGTGTGTTTGTTGCTGTGGCATTCCATAGTGAATAAAAAGCCTATGAATGACATTAGGAATTTTCTATTCCACAGTGCTGTGGGAGCTAAGTCATTGAGTATATTTAAGACAGAGAGTGATAGGTTGCTAGATAATAAAAATATCAAGGGCTGTAGCGACAGTGTGGGAAACTGGCAATGAGGTAGATCATCCATGATCTAAATGAATGGTGGAACAGGCTTGAGGGGCCGAATGGCCTACTTCTGCTCCTATGTTCCTAACTACAGATGAGGTGTTAAACTAAGCAGCAAGCTTTCTCAGGCCATTAAACCTTTGTTTCCTGCATTTGTCATTCATAGGCTTTTTATTCACTATGGAATGCCACAGCAACAAACACACTTCTTCTATGCTAACCCTCAACATAAACCTCATCCTCAAAACATGGTCACTCAATTCTTATATGTCCAAATCTAAGAATATAGGAACAGGAGTAGGCCATCTGGCCCTCTGAGCCTCCTCTACCATTCAACAGATCACGGTTGATCATCTAACTCAATGCCATTTTTTTCCACTATCGCCTTGTGTCATTAGTATTGAGAAATATTGACTTTTGTCTTGATTATACTCACTGATTGAGCTTCCACAGTCCTCTGAGGTGGAGGCTTCCAAACATTAGCCACCCTCCAAGTGAAGAAATTGCTCATCTCAGTCTCAACTGGTCTGCTGCTTATTCTGAGACTCTGTTCCCTGGTTCTAGATATATCAGCCAAGGGAAACAGCCTATCCACATCCATTCTGTCATGCCCTGTAAGAATGTTGTAAGTTTCAATGAGGTTGCCACTCATTCTTTGAGACTCCAGAGAACCCAGGCCCAGTTTTCCTCAATCTCGCCTAGTAAGACAATCCCACCATACCAGGGATTAGTCTTGTGAACCTCTGTTGCACTCCCTCTATGTCAAGTACTTTCCTTCTTAGATCAAAACTGTACAAAAAACCTAGGTGTGGTCTCACCAAAATCCCATACAATGGCAGCCAGACATCTTTACTTCTGTACTCAAATCTATCACAAAGTTTCTGAATAACTTTGTACTCATGAAGGTTTCATGTATCATTCAAAATTTTTTGAAGATATATTGAAAGAAACATGTTGAACTCAATTTCTCTCAGCTATATTAATGATACTGGTGTCCTTTATGTAGGATGTTTGAATTGAATAGAATGGTTTGACACATTCATTGATCAAAGAGGAATTATTTGATTCAGTGAGATTGGCTCCCAGTGAAGGTCTTCCAGAAAGGTGTATCTCTGTTCCAGAGACCTGAAAATTAGTCATAGTCAGACATTTCATACAACTAGCAATAACTGAACCGAACGTTGTATGTGCTGTGACTTGTAAGTAAAAAACCTAAATAAATAATACAGACAAACACGCTGTATTTTGTTAATGATTTCTCGGCCTTTTGAAAAGGTCTCTCACATGCAAGTATAAGCTGAACATACCACTCTGCAGTGCGATAAGGCCTGAACTTGGAACAGCAAAACCTATGCATACATGTTTAGTATATGTTAATTTCTCGTTCACTTGGATGTCTACACTGCATAGAGGAAAATTTGGCAAAAACGATCACACCTGTCAGTTTTGAAGCAATCTATTGAAGCAATTATTTAAACTTAAGCACTACTATATACTATCCTATTAGAATTCAATCAAACTGTTGCGTATATTGAAGAGATATGTGCACAAAAACAGAAAACAAAACCTAAACAGGTGAAAAAGTACTTGCACTGTTGAAGTACCTTTCACCCAAGTTTTTGAAAAAAATAATTGAACTTAAATTATGTGCAACAATAATATTAAAATCAAATAAAAAGGTCTGTACTGAAAAGGCATTGAGCATCTAACTTACTAACAGGTGAAGGGTTATTTTCCTTTGTTTATAACTGAACACAAAGCCAGTTAAGTAAAATAATAAAATCTTTGAGACACAGACACAGCACGTCCCAAAGTACTGTACATTCATTGAATACCTGAGAATGCAGCAAGCCCTCAGCAGCAGATTGTAGTATAAGCTTAGCTTATTTTCTTAAATCTAGTTATAGAAGTTGAATACAAAACTGCTGACTTAGAAGCAAGAGTACTCAGCCAATATACTGGAAACATTACTTTTAGTGCTAGTAGGTCCTTAAGAAAGCATGTGCTATTAAAAGAAAACCCATAATTTCTCTATTTTTTAAACATGTTTTAAACATTATCAAAAGCAAACCAGAAGAATTGTAGATGGAGAGTATACTTTCATTTATTAAAAGATTTTCAAACAATTCACTTACTTTTGAACTTTCTCATTCAGTTCATTTTTAGCTTCCAAGGCTTGCTGGAGTTTCATCCGCATATTTGTCTGCTCTGCCACAGCCAGTTGTAAGTGATTTGCAAGATCCTCATTTTGGTGGTGTGTGGTTGACATAATGCCCTCACTAGCATGTAATGCATCATCATAAGTACCTAGAGTAATGTTGAACTGGTCTGTGAGACTGGCCTCTTGAGATAACGACTTGTGTAAGCTAAAAGGACATAAATAAATATGATGTTAATTTTTCTTTGTTAAATTTATGTGTACTTAAATTATTTACATATACTCATTTATATATACCAAGACAACAAAAGGCATAACTCTAAAGGAACAGTCCCTTTTTAGATGCACATACTACCCACATAACGGTTAGGTTTGATACCATGTGAGTTAGGTTTGAAGAGTACATTTGTAATCTGATGATCTCCTGCTCATTTTCAAAACATGATGAACAGGTTGTTATGAGAAAGCAGAACCGTAGAACATTAAAAATTATTGGATGTGAACAGGGCTTTACATGCATGTGTTTATATGCACATGAAGTGTTTTCTCCTGGGAGAAGAAACAGGAGCAGGAGCCTCGAGAAATAGGAGCAGCAGCAGAGCCCCTCGAGCCTGCTTTGCTATTCAATAAGATCACATGGTCTAAACATGGCCTCTTTTATGCGAACCCCTTGTAACCTTATGGGCGGCACGGTAGCACAGTGGTTAGCACTGCTGCTTCACAGCTCCAGGGTCCCGGGTTCGATTCCCGGCTCGGGTCACTGTCTGTGTGGAGTTTGCACATTCTCCTCGTGTCTGCGTGGGTTTCCTCCGGGTGCTCCGGTTTCCTCCCACAGTCCAAAGATGTGCGGGTTAGGTTGATTGGCCAGGTTAAAAATTGTCCCTTAGAGTCCTGGGATGCGTAGGTTAGAGGGATTAGCGGGTAAAAATATGTGGGGGTAGGGCCTGGGTGGGATTGTGGTCGGTGCAGACTCGATGGGCCGAATGGCCTCCTTCTGCACTGTAGGGTTTCTATGTTTCTATGTAACCATGAACTCCCTTATAGATCCAAAATCTAACTCACGCTCGAATATATTCAATAAACCAGACTCCAATGTTTTCTGGCAAAAAGAATTTCAAAGATTAATAATCCTCTGATGGTAGAAATTTCCTCCTCATCGCCATCGTAAATGGGCAATCCCTTATTTTGAAAAAGTGATCCTGAGTTCTAGATTCCCCTTAAGAGTTTTAACAACACCAGGTTAAAGTCCAACAGGTTTATTTGGTAGCTACCAAATAAACCTGTTGGACTTTAACCTGGTGTTGTTAAAACTATTATTGTGTTTACCCCAATCCAACGCCGGCATCTCCACTTCTAGATTCCCCACCAGGAGAATATCATCTCAGCTTCCACCCTGTCAAGTCTCTCAGAATCATGTATATTTCAGTAAGATCACCTCTCACACTTCTAAATTCCAATGAGCTGAGGCCCAACCTGCTCAATATTTCCTCATAAGACAATCCCTTCATACCAGGAATCAACCTAGTGAATCTTCTCTATGCTGCTTCTAATGCAAGTATATCCCTCCTTAAGTAATGAGACAAAAACGGCACACACTATTCTAGATGTGGTCTCACCAATGCCCTGAACAGCGTAGCAAGACTGCTGTACTTTTATACTCCATCCACCTTACAATAAAGGCCAACATTCCTATGCCAAATACCTTCCTAATTACTTGTGCCTGCACGCTAACATTTGTGATGTACATTTGTACATACATACACGTACCCGCAGCATTCTGCAATCTCTCCATTTAATATTCTGTTGTTCTATTCTTCCCACCAAAGTGGGCAACCTCACATTTTCCCATCTTATACTCCACCTGCCACTTATTTAACCTATTTATAACCCTTGCAGACTGTGTCTTCATCTTGCTTTTCTGCCTATCTTTGTATAATCAGAAAATTTGATTATAATACACTTGGTCCCCCCAACCAGTTATTAATATAGATTGTAAATAGCTGAGGCCTCAACATTTAATCTAATGTTGAGTTTCCTAATGCTTCTTCTCTAGTGATTGTGATTTTTTTTTACATTTCTCCCTCACTTTTACCTCTTGATTTTCTCATACTATTCCTTTGTGCTAGGTATAACTCCATCCAGTGGAGAGTTTTCCCCCTGATTCCCATTGACTCCAGTTTTGCTAGGGCTCCTTGATGCCACACTTGATATCAAGGGCAGTCACTCTTGCATCATTTTTGGAAGTCAGCTCTTTGGTCTATGCTTGAACCCGACGCAAGGTCCGGGGCGGTCGGACCCAATGCAAGATGTAGTTCATCTTGACTAACTACAGTTTGTCAAGATAAAAATCACACATTTATCCTGACTCTTTTTCCTGTTAGCCAATCCTCTATACATTCTAATATTATTAACCCCAACACCATGAGCTCTTATCTTGTGTCGTAACCTTTTATGTAGCGTTTTATCAAATGCTTTTGAAAATATAAATACATTACATCTACTGGTCCCCCTTTATCCACCCTGCTTGTTACATGCTCAGGTAACTCTAAGGAACTTGTCAGAAACAATTTATTTTTCATAAAACCATGCTGACACTGTTTGATTGGATTGTGATTTTGTAAATGTAACAATGGATTCTAGCACTGTCCCAATGACTGATGTTAAGCTAACTGGTCTTTCTCCTTCCTTTCTTGAACAGAGATGACACATTTGCCATTTTCCAATTCACTGGAACCTTCCCAGAATCAAGGAAACTTTGGAAGATTGCAACTATTCACTATCTCTGCAGCTACTTCTTTTAAGACTCTAGGATGCTGGCCATAGGGTCTGGGGGACTTGTCAGCCTTTAGTCCTATTAGTTTCCTAATACTTCTTCTCTAGTGATTGTGATTTTTAAAAAACATTTCTCCCTCCTTATTACCTCTTGATTTTCTTATACTGTTCCTTTGTGCTAGGTATAACTCCATCCAGTGGAGAGTTTTCCCCCTGATTCCCACTGACTCCAGTTTTGCTAGGGCTCCTTGATGCCACACTTGATATCAAGGGCAGTCACTCTTGCATCATCTTTGGAAGTCAGTTCTTTGGTCTATGCTTGAACCAGAACTATAAATGAGGTCAGGAGCTAAGTGGCCTGACAGAACCCAAACAGAACATCAATAAACAGGTTACTGCTAAGCATTGTTGATGACACTTTACTGATCACTGAGAGTTGACTGATGGGGTGGCATTTGACTGGGTTGGATTTGTCCTACTTATTGTGTACCGGACTTACTCTGGGAAAACTTGCACATTGTAGGGGAGATGCCAGTGTTGTAGTTCTACTGGAACAGCTTGGCTAGGGAGTGGCAAGTTCTGGAGCACAAATCTTCTGTACTATTGCTGGACTATTGTCAGGGCCCATAAACTTTGCAATATTGATTGTCTTCAGCCTTTTCTTGATATCATATTGAGTAAACCGAACTGGCTGAAGGTTGGCACCTGCGATGCTTGAAACCACCGGAGGAGGCCGAGATGGATCATCCACTCGCACTTTTGGCTGAAGATTGTTGCAAATGCTTCAGTCTTAACTTTTGCTCTTGTGTTGGGCTTGCCCATCATTGAGGGTGGGGATATTTATGGAGCCTCCTCCTCCAGTGAGTTTTGTCTGCCACCATTTACGACTGGATGTAGCAAGACTGTAGAGCATAGATCAGATCTGTTGATTGTTGAATTGCTTAACTCTGACGACCATTTACTGTTTGGCATGCAAGCACTCCTGTGTTTGAGTTTCACCAGATTGACAACTCGTCTTTAAATATGATTGGTGCTGCTCCTGGCATGCCTTCCTGCTCTCTTCATTGAAACAGGGTTGATTCCCTGGCTTCATGATAATGATAGATGGGGGTATATGCTGGGCCATGAGGTTACACACTGTGGCTGAGTACAATTATGCTGCTGCTGATGGCCCAAAGCACCTCATGGTTGCCCAGTCTTGAGTTAGCAGTCTTCAAAGTCCCCCAGCCAGAGTACATTCTGAGTCCATGTTACCCTCAATGCTTTCTCCAAGTAGCATTCAACATGCAACACAGAGCAGTATTGATTTATCAGTGGACTAGCGGGATGGTGGGGTATGTGATACTCACAACTCCCCGATTTTATTTATCCAACTTATATGAAGATTAAAACCACCCATGATTATTGTAGTATTGTTCTTATAATTTCCCACTATTTCTTGATTTATACTCTATCCAACTGTTAGAGGGCTTATAAACTATTCCCACCAATGACTTCTTTCCCTTGTTATTTCTTGGCTCCACCCAAACTGATTGCACATCATGATCTCCTGAGCAAAGATAATTTCTCACTATGATACCAATCACATCCTTTATTAGTAATTACCCACCTTCTTTTTCTTTCTTCTTATCTTTTCAAAATTTCAAATACCCTTTGATATTCGGTTTTCAGCCTTGTCCACCTTGCAACTATGCCTCTGTAATAGCTATCATACTTATTTACTTCAATTCTTGCTCAAAATCCATCCATCTTGTTATGAATGCTGCATTCCTTAAAATAAATAGCCTTTCATTCTGTGATTTTACCATTTTCCCCTACTTTGACCTTATTTACTTGTGATCTCTTATGTTTGTACACTCAGGGCCCTATTTTACCATTTTGATTCTAGGTCCTGGGCAGGCTTGAAACTGGGAATGTTTCAGATCCGACTTTTAGACCTGTTCTGAGGAGCCCCCATGTGCAGTTTGCCTGAAAAAATATCAGCGAGTCCGAATCCTGCTGCAGAAGTCTGTGAGCAGGGATTAACATGCCTGAAACCTTGCAGCTCTAATCGGCGCCTCAAACTGCGCATGCGCAGAAAAACAAAAGATAGAATGTTGCTCCCCTGCCACATCCCTCCTGGGCCGAATTATGCTTCTCCCTTGCCCCCACAGACATCCCCCCATCCCCACCCAGACCGATCGCGGGCCCCTTCCCCTCCTTCTCCCCACCAATCTCAGGCAAAGTGGCAGCGGACTCCCCTTTCCCTCCACTGATCTCAGGCAGAGTGGCAGCAGGTCCCCCTTTCCTTCCACTGATCTCCGGCAGACTGGCAACAGACCCCCCCCTGCCCCTCCCACCGATCTCAAGCAGAGAGCTGTTGGATGCTAGGCACCTACCGCCTCACTAACTGGAGCGCCCGAATCGGACTTATATGGAGAATGTCTGTTTCGCGCCGATTCCGGATGGGCGAACGTGGTGGTAAAGGGGGAAGTGCCAGTAAAGTTGGGTGTGCAGCCCATTTATGCATTTAAATGGCTGTCGCGCCTGTTTCGGGCATGGTCCCGTTCGCGGCCATTTTAGGGCCTTGGTAAAAGGGGAACTGGTGCGGAGGCAGGCGCAGATCGCGCTACTCACCTCATGCCTGACTTTACCAAGTTTTAGCGCCCGAAAACGGGCACAACGTGATGGTAAACATGGGCCCTCAGTCTCTTCCTGTCATACTCTGGTTGACACTGCCTGTATCATTACTGTGCACTGTTGTCTTGCCCTTTCTCATTAATGTTCTAAATCAATCCTCATGTGAAACCTCCCCCCTCACTCAGCCCTATTTATACAATTCACCAGGACAATGATCCCAACAGGATTCAAATGAGGGCAGTCCCCAGTGGTACAACTCCCCCTTTCTCCAGTTCTGGTGCAAGCAGCCTATGGCCCATGTGTTAAAACCCATGCTCTCACACTAATCTTTGGGCAACACATTTATTACTCTGATTTTATTTAATTTATGTCAATCTGCTTGTGGCTCAGGTAAACCTGAGATTATTACCTTTGTTGTTCTGCTTTTTAATTCAGCCCCGAGCCGCTCATGGGAGTGCTAATCAAAGTGTAATGCACAGCTAGGCAATTTACCAGGACATAGCTGAAAGAAACAGCTAGGATACATGAAGGATCCTTTATTGATCTTTTTTCTGGCATCAAGTGCATTCTGCCATCCTCTCAGAAATAATTATTGGGACTGCTGAGTTGTACTGCAGTTCTGCACAACATGAAATACTATAAACAGACCTAACTGTCACAAGTATGGATGGAGATCCCTTGTCCCTAGAATCCCTACAGTGCAGAAGGATGCCATTTGGCCCATTGAGCCTGCACCGACAACAATTTCACCCAGACCCTATCCACATAACGCCATGTATTTACCCTGCTAGTCTCCTTGGCACTAAGGGATGATTTAGCATGGCCGATCAACCTAACCTGCATGTCATTCGGACTGTGGAGGAAACTGGAGCACCAAGAGGAAACCCATGCAGACACAGGGAGAACATGCAAACTGCACATGGACAGTGACCCGAGCTGGAATTGAACCCGGGTCCCTGGTGCTGTAAGGCAGCAGTGCTGATCACTGTGCCACCATAGATATGTGCGATCTCTGAAAATGCTCATGAACGTTCATTTTCATATGCTGATGAAGAAAGATATTTAAATGTTCCCAGATTTCTTGTTTTTATGCAGGGTGTGAGTGGAGTCATGAATTTGTACTTGAAAAATGAGCATACAGAATTGGAGTAAGATGCTTGAGAGGGAAGTAATGATTTGAAGGGTCAGTGAGGAATACATACCATGTTACATTTCCCACTTGACCATAATGACAACATTTGGCTTTATAAATACAGAACACAAGGATATTATGATGAACCTGTATAAAACCCTGGTTCAGCTTCAACTGGAATATTGAGTCCAATTCTCGGGACCACACTTTAGGTTAGATGTGAAAGCATTCGAGAGGGTACTGAAAAAATTCACAAGAATGGTTCCAAGAATAAGTGACTTCAATTAGAGGGATATATTGGAGAAGCTGGGGCTGTTCTCCTTGGAGAAGATTAAGATGAGATTTGATAGAGGTTCTCAGAAAAATAATATTATTTAGATGTTCCCACAATTTCTTGTTGGGAGAAGACTCAAGAACAAGAGGATACTGACTTAAAGTGATTGGCAAAAGAAGCAACAATGCCATGAGGAATAACGTTTTTATGCAGCGCCTGGTTAGAATCTGGAATACTCTGCCTGAGTGTGGTGAAGGCAGATTCAACTGAGGTCTTCAAAAGAGAATAGGATAATTATCTGAAGTGAATGTAATTATAGGACTATGGTAAAAAGGTAGAGTGGGATTAGGCAAGTTGCTTTTCTCGAGAGTCTGCATGAACACAATGAGCCAAATTGCCTCTTTCTGTAACCATTCTATGATTCCATGATTCTATGGCAGGAGATGTAGCTTCTGTAAAAAAATGCCCTGACCGAGATGATTAAATAATTTTGACCGCATCTCTAGTTTTCACTGAAGAATGAGAATGGCCAGATAATGGGTGTGGTACAGAGTGACTGGCAGCATGGGGGCTTGACTCAAGTGCTGACTTTTAAAAAATGTACTTAATGCCTCTTAGCTTATGGAATCGATCTCCCTATCTGATGCATTGACTTTTCCACCTCAATCTTTAAAACCCTCTGTTAGGGTAGTGGACCAGAACCCCAAGGTATATTATGAAGCCAGACTAGACCCCAACAATTTTTCTATTTTGGCATAATTTGTGAGGATAGGATGCTTCGCTCCAGGAGTTATTTCACTGACAAATTAGGGATCCTTTATTGTAAAACTTTATTTGATAACATAGTTTAACTATAACTCCAACAAATGAAGCAGTTTAACTATTAACAGTCGAACAATCTTTAAAAATGAAAGGAAACAACTTTAATTTTTAACTAATCACTGTTTCAGTTCCAAATAAGCAACATTCCTCTTACAGACTTACAATGTCACTTTAAATACAATTAGCACCCATAAATATACTTGCCATAGTGAGTGTAGACATTCTTGAAACTTTCAGAGAGAGAAAAAGTGTTTCAGAGCAGCTTGTATAACTCTGTCTACAAACAAACCCCAACAGAACTGAAAAGCTGTTTTTTTCCTTCTATGGACCTAGATCCTCCCATTAATCACATCACATAACCCTGTCAATCAACCTAATCAAAAACCCCAATAGAGATCTTCATCTATAAACAAAAATCTATTAGCTCCATCCTAAGTACATACCACATGGCTAAAATTAGTAATTATTCTGCTCTCTGTTTTCCCGGACACACCAACTACCTGCAGCATAAAGCTGAATTTTTAAACATTCTTCTGAAACATAAAAAAATCACACCAAACGTATTATAATTTGCACACTTTCACACACCTTTGTGTTATCCATAGTGATGTTGGACACTAGGAGCTCACTACATAGATGCAAATATGCCATTCCAGGCATGGCCATCATTTCCATCTCAGCATTAAAAAAATAAAGTTACAAAGTTTTAAAGTTACAAAGGCAATGCTCGGAGTAGACCAGACAAGCCCGATTCCATCTTCTTGCTTTCTCCAAAAACCAAGTTCAAAAAAATCCAATTCATGGTTTCACAAGAGAGATTGACAAGATCTAAGCTGACAAGAAAAGGCATTGCACCCCATCTTGGGCTTGATCCGACCAACATTTGATCTTACCCAAAGGGCCATCTCAGTATAACATGCCTCCCCATGCCCACATTACTTCTAACAGAAAATACCATAAGTGGCAAGTATGAGTTGCTCCCTATCAATCAACCTTTGTGTCACATTACAATCAGATTATTCTAGGAAGATGGTCTAAGTGAAAGATTTTAATAGATTTGAAGAATATTTTGTCAGCTTCATGTCAGGATTCTAAAAACCTTTTTGCCTACTCAATCGGTGAGAAGGCCTTGTGCCACTGGTTCTGACCATATTTTGCTTAATTCTGAAAATGTTCACATTGGGCTTCTCTGTGATTTCCACTTCAGTTATGTTTTCTATATGAAAGAGAGGAGCAATGGAGGGTCTCTAGGAACTGGCATTGGACAAAAGGAGGCTGTCACCACTGTTGATAGAAATGACAGGCAGAGGAATCATTAACCCGATTTGTGCTAGAAAAGCTGTGTAAGTCAAGATTCACCATGCCGCAATCTGACCTACATCCAAATTTCATTACAAGCACACATTGCCAGTGGCAACCAAAAATCACATTCTAACTCTTATGCCTCAGGCTCATTCCAGGCTTCCAAGGGAACATGAACCAATCTGCGGTACATCAATGTATCAAGGAGGTGACTAATGCATTGTGTACCAAAGCAACAAACAATATTTTCCCCATGGACAACTGGCAATAAGAGGACTTGGCATTCTTTCCAAACATCAGAATCGTCATGTCACAGATGTGAAATCTGTGACGTTTTCACTAGATTTAATGTTGGATTTAGTTTTGAAATCATCCTGGCTACAATATTTCATGTCTTTAGTGGTACTGGAAAAAATGAGGAAAGCAGGCAGGTCAAGTCAGCAAGGCCCAATTCGTCATGCCCATTATGATGCCATGACCCATATGTGCAGGCTTGAATGCACATACCTGGCCGAAACAATTGGCTCTACACTTTAATTCAGCAGAGAGCTAGATGCATAACAGTGCCAGCGGGAGAATCCATCAAAGAAAGTCGTGCAATGTTGGTCTGAGGAATCGGATGATCTCTTATGGGGCTGCTTGGAGTCAGTGGACTGGTCAGTATTTAAAAACACTAACCAGCCTGAACGAGTACGCCACGACAGTAACTGACTTCATTAGTAAGTGCGTAGAAGACTGTGTGCCAAAGAAGCAAATCTGTGTGTTCCCCAGCCGGACCTCATGCACCCCGGACATTCTCTCTTCCACCTTCCTCCGTCAGGAAAAAGATGCAAAAGTCTGAGTTCATGTACCAGCTGACTCAAGAACAGCTTCTTCCCTACTGCTGTCAGACTTTTGAATGGACTTACCTTGCATTAAGTTGATCTTTCTCTACACCCTAGCTATGACTGTAAACCTACATTCTGCACTCTCTCGTTTCCTTCTCTATGAACGGTGTGCTTTGTATAGTGTGCAAGAAGCAATACTTTTCACTGTATGTTAATATGTGACAATAATAAATCAAATCAAATCATTTGCTGCAAAGACACATGTAACCTCCCTGCTTCCCACTACTAAAATGGTCAATGACTGTCAGGATCATGCATATCATAAAACTGAGAGCGGAGTTATCTGCTCCCACAGCTCTGGGCAGGGAGACAGTATTGACCGTCAGCCACATCTGCTAGACGTGTTGCACATTGCATACAGAATTCCCCTCAGTCCCAAATAAAGCATATTTCCTCTGCTGTACCTTTGCCAGGAGAACACCCAAACAAACATCATTAGAAGGGGTAGTTCTGACCATGTTCTCTTGCTTACTTAGCATAACTGCTCTTCAATGCAGCAGAAGAAAACCGCTGTATTCAAATAAAACAATAGCCTTTCCAGAGCATGCATCGTTTCTCGGCCTTTTGGCTAAGATCAAGTATAGTATCGACATGCTGTACTTGGTTGAAGTCATTAGGTTACATTTTAGCTTCATTTGAAGCAATTTTTAAAAGCGGCATTTCAGCCTTTTGGCTAAGATGCAAATGAGATCAAGCCTTGGAGGAGGAGCTATGCCTACTCCAATCAGCTTGGATCATGTCGATCAAGCCCAATACAGGAGGTGAGAGCCCTGTCATGTCAGCTTGGATCGGGAATGTCTCACTTGTTGAGACTCTGAATTGGACTTGATTTGATTGAATTTTTTTTAAAAATAGCCTTTCCAGAGCTTATGCAACTTTGATTGTCTGCTCCCATTCATTCATAATGCTTCCTGAGGTTGTAGAAATGCAAAAGGCATTCAAATTTTTCTAATGAACTTAACTTGCTGAATCCATCAAATTTAGCTCTCTTGCCATGTTGTCAGTGGATCATAGGATTGCAATGAACATGCCTTCATTTTTGCCAAGGGTACGGAATCATCCCTCAAATTTCAATCTGTAACTGTTCTTGTTTTCAGGTAGCCGTGGGAACACATTTTTGTCTTAATCCAGTTGAATCTACCTTTTAGCAAACATGTTTTCATTACTGTATAAGCATGGCTGATCACAGGAAAACATGTCTTGGCTAGTCCACCACTATCCTGAATGAATGCCATTATATCAGAATCTGACAGTGGACAGAAAAAAAGAGAAACAGAAGCTAAAGGAAGAAGTTCTCTATAGTTGCGAGTGGAGAACATTGTCCATTTGGAATAATACTTACATTCATTCCCTTTTCTTGGGGAAATCTGACACAACATTCTATATCATGATTGAATGGTGTGTCTGAACTGAAGCATGAGATTTGGCTATTCATCTCTTTTTTTTAGAAAAAGAGCTTAACATGCAACACTTGCCCTACCCAAGCAGACAGGGTGAAGGACTCTCATCAGTAGGTCATAACAGCCCAGTCCAAGGAGCAATTCTCCTATTATACCGTATGCGAGAACTTTTACAGATGCACCATAAAAAACATTCTTTCTGGTTGTATCACAACTTGATATGGCTCCTGTTCTGCCCAAGACCGCAAAACTACAAAAGGTCATGAATGTAGCCCAAGCCATCACGCAAACCAGCCTCCCATCCATTGACTGTCTACACTTCCCACTGCCTCGGCAAAGCAGCCAGCATAATTAAGGACCCCACGCAGCTCGGACATTCTCTCATCCACCTTCTTCCTTTGGGAAAAAGATACAAAAGTCTGAGATCACGTACCAACCGACTCAAGAATAGCTCCTTCCCTGCTGCTGTCAGACTTCTGAATGGACTTACTTTGCATTAAGTTGATCTTTCTCTATACTCTAGTTATACTCTAGTTATTCTGCACTCTCTCATTTCCTTCTCTATGAATGGTACGTTTTGTCTGTATAGCACGCAAGAAACAATACTTTTCACCGTATGTTAATGCATGTGACAATGATAAATCAAATCAAATCAACAGATGTCTCTGTCTGACTAATGAAATCCACACTGAAATCCGCCGCCTGTTAGAGCCACAAGTACACCTTTGGAGCAGAGTGGTTCTGAAGATGGTCATGACGATGTACTTTTACTCATCTGATTCATTTCAGGCTGGAGCAGCACCACCACTTTGCTGTCTATAGCTGCATAAAGCAAGTCATAGAGGCTCTGAATATTAAGAGAACAGAATATATCTTAATCTCTTTTGCCAGAGTTAAACAGGCAAAGTGAGCACAGGGCTCTGTGAAAATTGCATGCTTCTCTCTGGTGCTGGCCACATACAAATACTTTGCAGGTGATGCATGTCAATTTTTGGTGTGGGCAGGGCCAAAATTCTGAAACTTTTCCCTTAACAGCTTTATGGATGTACCTACACAATATGGACTGCAGCATTTCAAGAAGATGGTTTACCAACATCTCCTTAAGGGCAATTAGGGATAGACAATAAGCGGTGGCCTTTCCAGCAAACTTCACATCTCACAGATTAATGAAAAAACGATGTAATTCAATCTGAAGGTATTCCATCGTCTCAATGTCCAGCTGGTGTGCGATCACACTCAGCGAATCATGCAGGTCAATGATATGCTGATTTCCTGGCAGCAATCATAATGCTTTCATGTTGTAGCATCTATTGTATCATCTACATTTGAGCCACCAAGCCAATTCAGGGTAACTACTGGGCAACAATTGCCAACTCATGACCACAAGGCTGATGAATCAGATGCGCAGCCTAGACACAAATGGGGTAGCATGCATAAAATGAAACAAAAGCAGATAATGAAAACCGTGCTGTCACACAAAATATGATAAAGCAGACCACTGGGGTGGTTAAACAATACTTCCATTGTCAGATCAAGCTGGAGGAATCCTGCTATATAGAGCAATGCATGCACCAATATTTGACATGATCTACTACATGGTGCACAACCTCACCATCATGAGGGCACAGACCTTGCCATCAACTATACAGCAACCAGTCAAGGAGGATAAGAAGGAAGGAAAGAAGAAGACAACCAACAGGTCCGCTTTTTTGGTCTGGCTGTCTGACAAACAAAACTCAAGATTCCCTATTCATCAACAGTGCTACACCTTACCTTCCCTCTATTATGATATGTTGGTCACAATGCTGAAATTACAGCCATCACAAAATCAGAATTCTGAAATAAATTTGGAAATCAAACACTGGCATAGCGTGTGACTTATGTCTATCCTTCTGCTCCTCTCTAGTGGCTGCAGCATGGATGATTGAAATCTTTTCAGTTTTAGTGTTGGAGTCTGCAGATGGCCTTGAGGACAATCTTGAACAATTCTGGCCCTAGTAGATCCAGCTTTGCACTGTACCAGCATGGGTGGCAGCCGTCACTGCCACTGCTATGCCTTGGGTGGCATGTCAGCAATCTAAGCAATGTGTGGCGAAAAGATTGTCAGACTGGTTGACTCTTTGAGCACTAATATTTGCAGCCATGATGGCCGCAATCTGAGCCTTCATAGCAACAAGTAAAGCTTGCCTCTGAGCAGTCTAAGATTATCTGACACCAAGTTGAGCTCAGATGACTTCAAGTCTAAGCATCCTCTGCAGTATCCATATATTGAAGACTTCTACTTGTGCTGCAATAGAAACTGGGACATCAGTCATCAGACACTGCATCAGTGATTGATCCCAATGTTCTCATGGAGTTGGTACCATTTCCATGCTGGAAACATTTGACCTCAAGCTCTTACCCGAGGCACGTTGGTGCCTGGGTCGTCCATTCTCCTTCACGTTGACTGCAGGCTTTCTGGTTGGTCTGCTGATACATGTAGCATTCAACATGCATATTCATCTGCCTTTTTGTGTAGACTGCTGGGGAGCAATGGGCATTCATGTCGCACCCCCACTCATACCCAGGCTTTCCTGGGGGAGCTAAGGATCCTACTAGCAGACTAAATTCCAAAGGAAGCTTCATAAAAAGAGTCCACAGAAGGAATCCTAGTCAAAGTTCCAAAACTGAAAGGAACAATAAAAAACCACCCCAAGATTACATTGCAGTAGGGCCTGTCTCTGAATTTCCCAACTCGGGATTGAGGACCTGTCAGCAGCCAAGCCAAGCGAAGCCTCATCAAAGTCCTTGCTACTCAACACTCCACTGATATCATTTGCCTGCAGGATACTCATATCAAGCTGGTTTCCGCAAGGACCGTAGCACAGGGGAAGAGGTACTGGCTGTTTCCACTTGCATTGAAAACAATTTTCAGAAAAACAAGAAGACAGGTGCTGTGTTCCTTGACCACACAGCTGCCCATTGGCACACTGGTCTCTTCCTGAAGTTGTCACCTAAAAACAACTACAGCCAAGGTCAAGTTCAGAAACAACTTGATTGCCAAATAAGCCGACTCAACGTGGGGTGCAGCTACGACTACCCTCCAAACCTCAGCACGTGCACTCTCATACTCAGTAGTGGACTACTGTGTCTTTGTAGGTCAAGATCAACACACATGCACACAGTTGACAGCTAAATACTACCAAGCACCTCTTTATTGGAACGCTATGCTCAACAATACTCACTTGACTCCCTGTCCTGGCGAACATCACTCCATATATCCGCCGACTTATAACAGTCCACAAAATGTATAAAAAGTTTGCAATGCCCCCCAACCGCCACTTCACGCTGATCTATTCAACCCACCCAACGTATGACTCCCATCAAGACAACTGATCTGGAAAAACCAAACAAAAATCCCACCTGGAGAAGTGAATGGGAATCTCTGGACACGACAAACAAGAACCTGGCCTCAAACCCAACCCAAAAGCTGCCTGATTTCAACCTTCCAAGAAAAGAGTGGTTCACCCTCAACAGGTCCAGAACTGGCCATGGTCCCTGCTTGGCCAACCTCTACAGATGGGCATGAGTGTCAACCCTCTATGTACCAGTGGATGGGAGCAAACTTTGCACCACATCATAGAAGAGTGCCCAATCCACAGACTCAGTGGAGACTGTCTGCACTCAACACAACAGGACCAGAAGAAACTGCTTGACTTAGGGACTTTGCATTTTCAAAATTAATAAATGTGGACTGCACAATTGAAATTCACCTCTAAATCCTCTGCAGTAGAATTAATGTGCAACTTTGCTCTCCAGAGAGGGTCTCTGTACTACTTTTGCCCCTGCGAGGCATTACATTAAACAACAGAACCTCGAAGGTAATGTTTGAATTATTTCCAGAGCTGCATGCAAATTGGCATAAGGTATATAAAATTAGAGAGATGAATACATAGATCAAAGACTGATGTGGGAGAAGTGGGCTTCGGGTTGTGGAGCACTGACATCAGTACTGGGGAAAGTAGGGGCTGTACCTTCGGAATGGTTTCCATCTGAACTGTGCTGGGATCAGTGTTCTTCCAAATCACATAACCAGGGAAGTAGAGAAAGCAAAAGGATATGTCAGGTATTTAGGCAATGGCATCCAGGATCTAAGGAGGCACAATCTAAGGAGATCCATCAAAGATGCCAAAAGACAGTACCGGACTAAGCTAGAGTTTCAGGTTAGCCACATGGACCCCCGCCGACTATGGCAAGGTCTGCAAGACATAACAGGCTACAAGATGAAGGCATGTAAAATCGCCAGCTCCAACGCACCCCTCCCTAATGAGCTCAATGCATTCTACGCCCATTTTGAGCAAGAGGACAGCGAGAGCACACCCGCCACCCTGGAAACCTCGGATGAACCTGTATCTGAGGTCACCATTGCAGATGTCAGAGCAGCTTCTCAAAGGTCAACACACGGAAAGCGACTGGCCCAGATGGGGTATCCAGACAAGCACTCAGATCCTGCGCGGATCAGCTGGCAGGGGTATTCGCAGGCATCTTCAACCTCTCTGTATAACAATCTGAGGTCCCTATCTGCTTCAAGAAGACGATCATCATCCCAGTACCAAAGAAATGCCAGGCAGCGTGTCTTAATGACTATTCTAATGACATCTATCATTATGAAGGCTAGTCATGGCACGAATCAATTCCAGCCTCACGGACTGCCTGGCTCCACCACAGTTTGCCTATCGCCGTAACAGGTCCACAGCAGACGCCATCTCCCTGGCCGTGCACTCAACCCTAGAACACCTAAGTAACAAAGACATCTATGTCAAACTCCTACTTATTGACTACAGCTCAGCCTTCAACGCCATTATTCCTACGAAACTCATCTCCAAACTCCGTGGCCTGGGCCTCGGCTTCTCTCTCTGCGACTGCAGCTTCGTAACCCACAGACCACAATCAGTAAGGATAGGCAACAACACCTCCTCCACGATCATCCTCAAACACCAGTGCCTCACAAGGCTGTATTCTCAGCCCCCTACTATACTCCTAATACACCTATGACTGTGTAGTCAAATTCCCCTCCAACTCGATTTTCAAGTTTGCTGATGACACCACCATAGTGGGTCTGATCTCAAACAATGACAAGACAGAGTACTGTAAGAGTGTTAACAACACCAGGTTAAAGTCCAACAGGTTTATTTGGTTGCAAATGCCATTAGCTTTCGGAACGCTGCTCCTTCGTCAGATGGAGTGGATATTTGCTCTCAAACAGGGCATAGAGACACGGAACAGCCATGGGGACCAAGTTCGCACCTCAATATGCCAACATCTTCATGCACAGGTTCGAACAAGACTCCTTCACCGCATAGGGCCTTCAACCGATGCTATACCCTAGATACATCGATGACATTTTCTTCCTTTGGACTCATGGTGAACAATCACTGAAACAACTATATGATGACATCAACAAGTTTCATCCCACCATCAGACTCACCATGGACTACTTTCCGGAATCAGTTGCATTCTTGGACACACGCATCTCCATTAAGGACGGTCACCTCAGCACCTCACTGTACCGCAAGCCCACGGATAACCTCACGATGCTCCACTTCTCCAGCCTCCACCCTAAACACGTTAAAGAAGCCATCCCCTACAGACAAGCCCTCCGTATACACAGGATCTGCTCGGATGAGGAGGATCGCAACAGACACCTCCAGACGCTGAAAGATGCCCTCATAAGAACAGGATATGGCGCTCGACTCATCGATCGACAGTTCCGACGCGCCACAGCGAAAAGCCGCACCGATCTCCTCAGAAGACAAACATGGGACACGGTAGACAGAGTACCCTTCGTCGTCCAGTACTTCCCTGGAGCGGAGAAGCTACGGCATCTCCTCCGGAGCCTTCAACATGTCATTGATGAAGACGAACATCTCGCCAAGGCCATCCCCACACCCCCACTTCTTGCCTTCAAACAACTGCACAGCCTCAAACAGACCATTGTCCGCAGCAAACTACCCAGCCTTCAGGAGAACAGTGACCATGACACCACACAACCCTGCCACAGCAACCTCTGCAAGACGTGCCAGATCATCGGCACGGATGCCATCATCTCACGTGAGAACACCATCTACCAGGTACACGGTACCTACTCTTGCAACTCAGCCAACGTTGTCTACCTGATACGCTGCAGGAAAGGATGTCCCAAGGCATGGTACATTGGGGAAACCATGCAGATGCTACAACAACAGATGAATGAACACCACTCGACAATCACCAGGCAAGACTGTTCTCTTCATGTGGGGGAGCACTTCAGTGGTCACAGGCATTCAGCCTCTGATCTTCGGGTAAGCATTCTCCAAGGCAGCCTTCACGACACACGACAGCGCAGAGTCGCTGAGCAGAAACTGATAGCCAAGTTCCGCACACGAGGACGGCCTAAACCAGGATCTTGGGTTCATGTCACACTATCAGTTAGCCCCACAGCTTGCCTCCTGGACTTGCAGAATCTCACTGGCTGTCCTGTCTGGAGACAATACACATCTCTTTAACCTGTGCTTAATGCTCCCTCCACTCACATTGTCTGCATCTTTAAGACCTGGTTGGCTGTAGAGATTCGCATTCTAATCAGTATTCTGTAACTTGATTTTGTGTCTCTGTATGCTCTGTTTGAGAGCAGATATCCACTCCATCTGACGAAGGAGCAGCGCTCCGAAAGCTAACCGCATTTGCTACCAAATAAACCTGTTGGACTTTAACCGGGTGTTGTTAAAACTCTTACCGTGTTTACCCCAGTCCAACACCGGCATCTCCACATCGAGACAGAGTACGGGAATGAGATAGAGAATCTGGTGAATTGGTGCAGCGACAATAATCTCTCCTTCAATGTCAACAAAATGAAGGAGATTGTCATCGACTTTAGGAAGCGTAGTGGAGAACATGCCCCTGTCTATATCAGTGGGACGAAGTAGAAATGGTCAAGAACTTCAAGTTTTTAGGTGTCTGGATCACCAACAACCTGTCCTGGTCCTCCCATGCCGACACTATAGTTAAGAAAGCTCACCAATGCCTCTACTTTCTCAAAAGACTATGGGAATTTGGCATGTCAGTTACTCACCAATTTTTACAGATACACCATTGAAAGCATTCTTTCTGGTTGTATCACAGCTTGGTATGGCTCCTGCTCTGCCCAAGACTGCAAGAAACTATAAAAGGTCGTGAATGTAGCCCAATCCATCACACAAACCAGCCTCCCATCCATTGACTCTGTCTACACTTCCTACACTTCCCACTGCCTTAGCAAAGCAGCCAGCATAATTAAGGACCCCACGCACGCCGGATACTCTCTCTTCCAGCTTCTTCCGTCAGGAAAAAGATACAAAAGTCTGAGGTCACGTACCAACCGACTCAAGGACAGTTTCTTCCCTGCTGCTACCAGACTTTTGAATGGACCTCCCTTGCATTAAGTTGATCTTTCTCTGCACCCTAGCTATGACTGTAACACTACATTCTGCACTCTCTCGTTTCCTTCTCTATGAACGGTATGTTTTGTCTGTATAGCACACAAGAAACAATACTTTTCACTGTATATTAATACATGTGAGAATAAAAATCAAATAAATCAAGGAGTGTGACAGGAAGGGACAGATTGTATAAATAGGAAAAAGCAGTAAATAGGGTGGAAGGAGGAGAAAATGGTAAAAAAGCAAAATTATTGACTCTTACATGCACGGAGAATTCGGCAGAAAATAAATGAATTAATGGCACAAATTGAGGTTAATGGGTATGATCTTATAGCCATTACACAGACATGGCTACAAGTAGATCAAAGCTGGGAACTAAATATTCAAGGGTATGTGACTCTTCTTAAAGACAGGCTGGAAGGTGGAGGAGTAGCTTTGTTCGTATGAGATTGAATAAGTACAGTAGCAAGAAATGATCTTGGATTGGGAGATGTCGAATTCGTATGTTTGGAGGTAAGAAATAGCTATAATGTAGGACAGAGAATAAATCAGGTGATAATGAGGGCACGTAAAAAAGGCAATATATCAATCATGGGTGACTTTAATCTTCATGTGAATTGGTAAAATCAAGTTGACATGAGGAAGAATTTGAAGAACAATATTTTGTGGATCCAACTAGGGATCAGGCTCTATTGGATCTGGTAATGTGTAATGTGGCGGGTTTAATAAACAATCTCAGAGTGAAAGATCCCCCGCAGAATAATGACCATAACATGGTGAAAAGTCCCAGCGCATTGAAAAATTGCCAATGTAACCCTTATTCAAAAAGTGAGGGAGACAAAAAGCAGATAATTGTCAGCCAGTTAGCTTGACGTCTGTCACTGGCAAAATGTTAGAATCCATTATAAAGTATGTAATGGCAGAGCGTTTGGAAATATGTAATATAATCAAGCAGAGCATCGCTTTATGATGGGAAAACATGCCTGACAAATTTAATCAAATTCTTTGAGGTGGTAACGAGCAATATAAATAAAGGGAAACAGTACAAAGAACAAAAGAACAGTACAGCACAGGAAACAGGCCCTTCGGCCCGCCAAGCCTGTGCTGCTCCTTGGTCCAACTAGACCAATCGTTTGTATCCCTCCATTCCCAGGCTGCTCATGTGACTATCCAGGTAAGTCTTAAACGATGTCAACGTGTCTGCCTCCACCACCCTACTTGGCAGCGCATTCCAGGCCCCCACCACCCTCTGTGTAAAAAACATCCCTCTAATATCCGAGTTATACTTCGCCCCTCTCACCTCGAGCCCGTGACCCCACGTGATCGTCACTTCTGATCTGGGAAAAAGCTTCCCACCGTTCACCCTATCTATCCCCTTCATAATCTTGTACACCTCTATTAGATCTCCCCTCATTCTCCGTCTTTCCAGGGAGAACAAGCCCAGTTTACCCAATCTCTCCTCATAGCTAAGACCCTCCATACCAGGCAACATCCTGGTAAACCTTCTCTGCACTCTCTCTAACGCCTCCACGTCCTTCTGGTAGTGCGGCGACCAGAACTGGACGCAGTACTCCAAATGTGGCCTAACCAGCATTCTATACAGCTGCATCACCAGACACCGGCTTTTATACTTTATACCCCGTCCTATAAAGGCAAGCATACCATATGCCTTCTTCACCACCTTCTCCACCGGTGTTGCCACCTTCAAGGATTTGTGGACTTGCACACCTAGGTCCCTCTGTGTTTCTATACTCTTGATGGCTCTGCCATTTATTGTATAACTCCTCCCTACATTATTTCTTCCAAAATGCATCAGTAGATATCATATACTTTGATTTTGAAAAAGATTTTGATAAGTTACAGCACAAAATGCTCCTTCATGAGGTGAGAATCCATGGTGTTTGGAGTAGTATATTGGCATGGATAGAGGATTGACTAACTAATCAAAATGTGGAGATGCCGGCGTTGGACTGGGGTAAGCACAGTAAGAAGTCTCACAATACCAGGTTAAAGTCCAACAGTTTGCTACCAAATAAACCTGTTGGACTTTAACCTGGTGTTGTGAGACTTCTTACTGTAACTAATCAAAGACAGAGAGTTGGGATCAGGGGGTCATTTTCAGGGTGGCAACCTGTGACTAGTGGAGTGCAACAGGAATCAGTGCTGGGCAACAATTATTTACAGTATTATATCACTAACTTGTAAAGATAAAGGTGTATGGTGTGACGGGTAATGTCTTAGCATGGATAGCGGATTGGTTAACTAACATAAAGCAAAGAGTGGGGATAAATGGGTGTTTTTCTGGTTGTCGATCAATGGCTAGTGGTGTGCCCCAGGGATCAGTGTTGGGATGCAGTTGTTTACAACTTGCATAGATTATTAGGAGTTGGGGACCAAGTGTAGTGTGTCAAAGTTCACAGATGACACTAAGATGAGTGGGGGAGCAAAGTGTGCAGAGGACAATGAAAGTCTGCAGAAGGATATAGATAGTTTAGGCGAGTAGACAAGGGTCTGGCAGATGGAGTACAATGCTGGTAAATGTGAGGTCATCCATTTTGGTAGGAATAACAGCAAAATGGACTATTATTTAAATGGTAAAAAATTGCAGCATGCTGCTGTGCAGAGGGACCTGGGTGTCCTTGTGCATGAATCGCAAAAAGTAGGTTTGCAGGTGGAGCAGGTAATTAAGGAGATAAATGGAATTTTGTCTTTCATTGCTAGGGGATGGAGTTTATAAACAGGGAGGTTATGTTGCAGCTGTATAAGGTGCTGGTGAAGCCACTCCGAGAATACTGTGTACAGTTTTGGTCTCCTTACTTGAGAAAGGATGTACTGGCACTGGAGGGGGTGCAGAGGAGATTCAGTAGGTTGATTCTGGAGTTGAGAAGGTTGGCTTATGAGGAGAGACTGAGTAGACTGGAACTATACTCATTGGAATTGAAGAATGAGGGGAGATCTTATAGAAACATATAAAATTATCAAGGGAATAGATACGATAAAAGCAGGAAGGTTGTTTCCACTGGCAGGTGAAACTAGAACTAGGGGGCATAGCCTCAAAATAAGGGGGAGCAGATTTAGGACTGAGTTGAGGAGGAACTTTTTCATCCAAAGGGTTGTGAATTTGTGAAATTCCCTGCCCAGTGAAGCAGTTGAGGCTACCTCGTTGAATTTTTTAAAGCAAAGATGGATAGATTTTTGAACAGTAAAGGAATTAAGGGTTATGGTGAGTGGGCAGGTAAAGTGGAGTTGAGTCCACAATAAAATCAGCCATGATCTTATTGAATGGCGGAGCAGGCTCGAGGGGCCAGGTGGCCTACTCTTGCACCTGGTTCTTATGACTTGGACGAGGGTACATACTCTGGCCAAGTTTGTGGATAACACAAAAATAGGTGGGAAGGCAAGTGGTGGGGATGACACAAAGTCTGCACAGAGGGATATAGACAATTTAAGTGAGTGGGGAAAAACTTGGGAGATGGAATGTGAAGTTATGCACTTTGGTAGGGGCAGCGCGGTAACACAGTGGTTAGCACTGCTGCCTCACAGTGCTGGGGACCTGGTTCGATACTGGCCGCGGGTGACTGTCTGTGTGGAGCTTGCACATCCTCCCCATGTCTGCGTGGGTTTCCTCTAGATACACCGTTTACTCCCACAAAGATGTGTAGGTTAGGTGCATTGGCCATGCTAAATTGCCATTTAGTGTCCACAGATGTGTATGTTGGGCGGATAAATGCACGGGGTTACGGGGATGGGCCGAGGTGAGATGCTTTTTCAGAGAGTCTGTGCAAATTTGATGGGCTGACGGGCCTCCTTCTATATCATAGGGTTACTATGATTCTATAATAAAGGAGCTATGTATTATTTAAATGGAGAAAGGCTGCAGAAAGCTGTAAAGCAGAGACATTTGGGGGTCCTTCTGCATAAATCACAAAAAGTTAACATGCCAGTTCAACAGGTCATAGGGAAGGCAAATGGAATATTGGCTTATATTTCTGTTATAGTGGCCACAAGGGAGATGAGGCATCATCAATAGGTCTCCCCATGGGCTTTGTGAAGGGTGAGATTCCCCATTAAGCGAACAGGAGCTCACCCAGTGAGAAATGAAGAGTAGGAGTTTAAAACCTGCGGGCACAGTCTGGGCCAAGCATTGTAGGCTTGGAGTTTAGAACTTGTGTTGCTAGAAGCCGCGGGCACAGCCTTTTCTTTATGTTAAATAAAGCAGTGTGATACTGGAAAACTGGCCCTGGCTATATCATGACATTTACAATGAGAGTAAAGAGAATTTTTTTTTCCTGGCAACTTTCATCATCAAGTACAAGCAACCTTCTTCTCCGGTAATCAAAAAAATACCCCTCATTTGTAAACTTGAACCCTACAAGTCGAACCCTACCCAGAGATGACCGGCCCAACATGCAGAACGCACGCACTACTTCTTCCGGGCAAATAATATTGAGGGAGATGAAAAACAAAGAGTGACCTTACTGACAACAGATGGGACCTCAATGTTCAGTGTGATTAAAAAGCCTTACCCACCCAGATTTTCCTGACTCAAAGACTTTTAATGAGCTTGTAGATCTGGTTAAAAACCATCATGATCCAAAACCCTCTGTCATATCCAGAAATATTGCTTTATTACAACAGGGAGAACCCCTGGTAAACCTGATACTGAATTTGTGGCCAGATTATGAAAATTGGCAGAATATTGTGAATTTGGTTCATCCCTGAACAAAATATGTTGCGAAACATTCAGAGTTCTGACAAAGGGTCATCCAAACTCGGAACGTTGGCGCTATTCTCTCTCTGCAGATGCTGTCAGATCTGCTGAAATTTTCCAGCATTTTCTGTTTTTGTAGTACTGGAGCCAGTCCAGTGAAGGTTCACTAGCTTGATCCTGGGTATGCAAGGATTTTCTTATGAGGAGTGGTTGAGTAGGTTGGTCCTGTACTCATTGGAGTTCAGAAGAATGAAAGGTGACCTTATTGAGAATATACAGAATTCTCAAGGGGCTTGATAAGGTAAGTGCTGAGAGTTCTTGCCCCTTGTGGGAGAGTCTAGGACCAGAGGGAATAATCTCAGAGTAAGGGGTTGCCCATTTAAGACAGAAATAAGGAGGAATGCCTTCTCTCAGAGGGTAATGAACCTGTGGATTTCTTTACTGCAGAGGGCTGTAGAGGTTGAGTTAAGTATGTTCAAGGCTGAGATAGACAGATTTTTAATCAGGAAGGGAATTGAAGGTTATGGGATAGGCCGGAAAGTGAAGTTGAGGATTATCAGATCAGGCATGATCTCATTAAACGGCGGATCAGACTCAATAGGCCGAATGGTCTGCTTCTGTTACATCTTATGGTCTTAGGATTGCTCCCTGTCTGTAACAGTGTATATTTATATTGCGACAGTATAATTAAAAAGCTAAAGGACAAAAGGACTGAGTTGGTTCCTATTAGCTCCAGAGAAAGTGTTTTGAGATACTCCACAGAAGTTTCTTTTCCACACTGATTGTGTTTGACAAGTCAGGGTATAGTCAAACTGTGCATAAAGTTCATAGGATGCTTTGGACCTCCAGAGCACTTCTTAAAACTTCCTCAAATGTACAGAGTATACTTGTTCCTATCAGTGCACTTGAAATATTTAACCTTAAATTATGAGAATCAGAGCTCCACTATGCATTTAGGTACATATACACCGAATACTCTTATTCAAGAAAATTCAAATTGGAAGCAAGCATTATAAACAAGATACTGCCTATCTGGGACCTATTCTGTAGGTACCAGTCTCAAACCAGTTGCTACAGCATAAATGCAACCTAAAAATATATTTTAAGTAATTTTCATAGAATAAATTGTCATTATTTTTCTAAACTTATTACAAAGAACAAAGAAAATTACAGCACAGAAACAGGCCCTTCGGCCCTCCAAGCCTGCACCGACCATGCTGCCCGACTTAACTAAAACCCCCTACGCTTCCGGGGACCATATCCCTCCATTCCCATCTCATTCATGTACTTGTCAAGACGCCCCTTAAAAGTCACTTTCTTATTAATCATTTTCTTAATTATAAATCCAGCATCATTTCTTATATATTTATCAGCACACTATATGCTTGATCATCCTGAAAGGTTTTAACCTATGAATCCATTATAGGTTATTTCCTACTTTGGTTTCTAAGCAATGATGCTTGCGTACACATTGTCACTTTGTCCTGTGACTTTTTAATTAGCTGAAATAGGCTGTCATTTGACCAGGAGGAAATCAGTCTTATTTGATATTGATAGCTATTGTGTGACATAGGCTATGCCTCTGTCTAATTAAGTATAAACAAGTGAAGTATGACAATATAGCGGTGATGACAACAAAATCTATTTCTAGAGAAATTGGATAACAAAGCATTAACCTTTCGAAACAAATTTTGTAATTTTGCAGGAAAGGTAAAGGATTCTGAATTTCTTCACTTTAGACCATCTTTGAATAAAGCTAAATGGATTTCAACTGATCAGTAACACCCAAAGTTACTGATTAACATTTTTCATCTGATAGCTAATCAATTGCACTGCATGGAGGCCAGACTCCACACTGAACTGACCCCTTTCCTAAAAGCAATGGCTTGACAAATATTTACTCCCAACAAAGGCATTTTTACCCTTTATCAAGTTGTGTGTAAAAGTACTTTTAAAAAAAACTTATCTTTCCTTCTCTCTAAATAAATAACAGGCATACATTCTGTATATGGAACTGTGTGTGTGTAAAGAATACAACACCAACCTGTTCATACATCTGGAGTAGATTCACTTTAAATTAACCTAGTTCTCAAGAGAATATATACTTACATTTTGTTGCATTGTTCCATGTTAGAAATTCTTAGGTAGCATAAAAAGTGTCATGAGACACAGTAAATTAGCTGATAGCCAAGCACTTAACTGCTGGCTGCTCCCAGTCTGCTGTCACAATCTTCAGCCAGAGCTAACTTTTAAAGACTGCCCTTTCACTTCCATCCAGCTCTGTAGATTACTATAATAGTTATGTAGATGGACTAACGCAAAGCTCTCCTGTATATAACTTTCCAGACCAATGCGATACTCATTTTCTATTTTCTATAAAAGTGGGACAATCCTCATACCCATAGTTAAGGTATCAAGGTGTCCTGATGCTATTACCATACCAAACTATAGCCCTGGTGACATGTGGAATACCTTTGTACTGACTTCCTGGCCATGAGAACCACAATGTGTGCTGCTGATTTCACAATCTAATAGCTAAATGTGAACCATCCATTACACTGATCAATGGGACACACATGCAAGGCCCAGTGGAATGGCAGCAGCTAGAGTTGACATGCCTGATAACAGCATTTCTCATGCCAAACCTCTGGATATCTTCTTCAAAGAACAATGCAAATGAAACAAAAGAAAGAACGCCAGGTTCCTCAGAAGAATTGTAGCCAATAATCATGGAAGAGAAGCACGTGCACCATCAAGGGAAAGCAAAGTTACAAAATGCTATTTGGCTTTTGTTCACTTTGGGCTTTAACATAACAAAATATAGAACATAGAACATTACAGCGCAGTACAGGCCCTTCGGCCCTCGAGGTTGCGCCGATCAGTGGAACCAATCTAAAGCCCCTCTAATCTCCACTATTCCAATATCATCCATATGTTTATCCAATAACCATTTGAATGCTCTTAATGTTGATGAGTCCACTACTGCTGCAGGCAAGGCATTCCACGCCCTTACTACTCTCTGAGTAAAGAACCTACCTCTAACATCTGTCCTATATCGCTCACCCCTCAATTTAAAGCTATGTCCCCTCGTGCTAGCCATCACCATCCGAGCTAACTTTTAAAGACTGCCCTTTCACTTCCATCCAGCTCTGTAGATTACTATAATAGTTATGTAGATGGACTAACGCAAAGCTCTCCTGTATATAACTTTCCAGACCAATGCGATACTCATTTTCTATTTGCATAAAAGTGGGACAATCCCCATACCCATAGTTAAGGTATCAAGGTGTCCTGATGCTATTACCATACCAAACTATAGCCCTGGTGACATGTGGAATACCTTTGTACTGACTTCCTGGCCATGAGAACCACAATGTGTGCTGCTGATTTCACAATCTAATAGCTAAATGTGAACCATCCATTACACTGATCAATGGGAAAAGGCTCTCACTATCCACCCTATCTAATCCTCTGATCACCTTGTATGCCTCTATTAAGTCACCTCTTAACCTTCTTCTCTCTAACGAAAACAACCTCAAGCCCCTCAGCCTTTCCTCATACGATTTTCCCACCATACCAGGCAACATCCTGGTAAATCTCCTCTGCACCCTTTCCAACACTTCCACATCTTTCCTATAATACAGCGACCAGAACTGTACGCAATACTCCAAATGCGGCCGCACCAGAGTTTTGTACAGTTGCAGCATGACCTCCTGGCTCCGAAACTCAATCCCTCTACCAATAAAAGCTAACAAACCGTACGCCTTCTTAACAACCCTATCAACCCGCGTGCCAACTTTCAGGGATCTATGCACATGGACACCCAGATCCCTCTGTTCATCCACACTACCAAGTATCTTACCATTAGCCCAGTACTCTGTATTCCTGTTACTCCTTCCAAAGTGAATCACCTCACACTTTTCCGCATTAAACTCCATTTGCCACCTCTCAGCCCAGCTCTGCAGCTTATCTATGTCCCTCTGTAACCTGCCACTTCCCTCCGCACTGTCTACAACTCCACCGACTTTAGTGTCATCCGCAAATTTACTAATCCATCCTTCCACGCCCTCATCCAGGTCATTAATAAAAATGACAAACAGCAGTGGCCCCAAAACAGATCCTTGCGGTACACCACTAGTAACTGAACTCCAGGATGAATATTTCCCATCAACCACCATCCTCTGTTTTCTTATAGCTCGCCAATTCCTGATCCAAACCAATAAATCACCCTCAATCCCATGTGTCCGTATTTTCTGCATAAGCTTACCATGGGGAACCTTATCAAACGCTTTGCTGAAATCCATATACACCACATCAACCGCTTTACCCTCATCCACCTCTTTGGTCACCTTCTCAAAGTACTCAATAAGGTTTGTGAGGCACGACCTACCCTTCACAAAACCGTGCTGACTATCCCTAATCAAATTATTCCTTTCTAGGTGATTATAAATCCTATCTCTTATAATCCTTTCCAATACTTTGCCCACAACAGAAGTAAGGCTCACCGGTCTATAATTACCAGGGTTGTCCCTACTCCCCTTCTTGAACAAGGGGACAACATTTGCTATCCTCCAGTCTTCTGGCACTGTTCCTGTGGTCAATGACGACACAAAGATCAAAGCCAAAGGCTCTGCAATCTCCTCTCTAGCCTCCCAGAGAATCCTAGGATAAATCCCATCCGGCCCAGGGGACTTATCTATTTTTACCCTTTCCAGAATTGCTAACACCTCCTCCTTATGAACATCAATCCCATCCAGTCCAACAGCCTGCATCTCAGTACTCCCCTCGACAACACTGTCCTTCTCCAGTGTGAATACCGACGAAAAATATTCATTTAGCGCCTCTCCTATCTCTTCAGACTCCACGCACAACCTCCCACTACTGTCCTTGACTGGCCCTAATCTTACCCTAGTCATTCTTTTACTCCTGATATAAAGTGCATCTATTTCATGTTTGGTTACGCATGCAGGTTAATCATACGGGTATACTTGGTTGTTGTTGAACTTTTCAAGGTCAAGATAATCTTGTAAGAACAAAAAGGACTGCGGTGTTGTTATATTCTATGCAGAAAAAAGCAGGGTAAGCCATATGACCCTGATTACGATCATGGCTGTTTTAACTGCACCTTCCCGCCTGCCTCTTCTATTCCTTGATTTCAGTTGAAGTCATACTCACTACATAGGGAGATGGCTGTGGTTGTTGGAGATCAATCAGTTCAGTCTTAGGATATTGTTGCAGGGGTTCCTCAGGGTAGTGTCCTCGGCCCAACCATCTTCAGCTGTTTCATGAATAACATTCCCTCCATCATATGGTCAGATGTGGGGAAGTTTGCCAATGCTTACACAATGCTTAGCATCATTCTCAACTCCTCAAGAGACTGAAACAGTCCATGTCCATATGCAGCAAGACCTGGTCAATGTTCAGGCTTAGACTGATAAGTGGCAAAAAAACATTCTCGCCACACAAGTGACCACCTCCAGCAAGACATAATGTAATTATCTCCCCTTGATATTCAATGGCACTTCCATGCTGAATCACCCCATATCAACATCCTGGGGCTTACCACAGACAGAAACTGGACCGGACCAGCCAAACAAATACTGTGGTTATAAGAGCAGATCAGAGGTTGGAGTTACAGAGAATAACTCACCTCCTGACTCCCCAGGATCTGTCCACAATCTAAAAGGCGTAAGTCAGGGGTGTGATAGACTCCACTTGCCTGGATGAGTGCAGCTCCAACAACACTTAAGAAGCTCAACATCATCCAGCACAAAGCAGCCCACTTGATTGGCACCCCATCTAACACTTGAAACATTCAATCCCTTGACCACGGACTTACGGCAGCAACAGTGTATGCAATCTACAAAATGCACTGCAGCAACTCACCAAGGGCCCTTCATCAGCACCTTCCAAACCCATGACTTACATCAGCTAAAAGGAGAAGGGCAGCAGATGCATGGCAACATCACCACTTGCAAGCTCCCCTCCAAGCCACACACCATCCTGAACTGGAAGTAAAATGCACTTCCTTCACTGTTGCTGGGTCAAAATCCTGGAACTCTCTTCCTAATATCGCTTTGGGTGTACCTACACCACATAAACTGCAACAGTTCAAGATGGGGGTCACCACCAGCTTCTCAAGGGCAATTAAGGATGGGCAATAAATGCCAGCCAAATCAGCAACACCACATGAAAGAATAAAAAAATTCACATTATACTCCATCTGCCACTTTGCTGTCCAGTTGCTTAACCTATTTATGTCTCTTTGCCACCATCTCACACTTAGCTTTGTATTGTCAGCAAACATAGATCCATCACTCTCGGTCTCTTTGTTTATGTCATTAATATCGATTGGAAATAACTGAGGCCCCAGCAATGTTCCTTGCAGTACTCCTAGTGCGGTACAAATTAAAGCCTGCATGTCTGAAAACGCACTTTTTATCCCACCTCTCTGCTTCCTGTCCATTAACAAGTTCTCAAACTATTCTAATTTATCACCCCCAACTCCATGAGCCTTTATTTTGTTTATTAACCTTTTGTGAGGCACATTATCAAATGCCTTTTGGAAATCCAAGTACATTGCATCTACTGGGTTCTCTTTATCTACACTAGTAGTTACATCCTCAAAAAACTCAAACAAGTTTGTTAAGCATGATTTCCAAATGTAAAATCATGTTGACTCTGATCGTACTATGTTGTTTTAAGTGCTTGTTAAGACTTCGTTAATATATTCCAGTATGTTCTTGACAAAACATCCTGAAGTCTTGTTCATTGTAACCGGGGACTTGAACAGGCCAAGCTCAAAAGCATCCTGCCAAGATATTACCAACAGGGTTCCTGTCTCTCCAGAGGCTCAATCACCCTTGATCACTGCTACACATACACCAGCCATGTCTACTTCTCTATTGTCTGCCCACACTTTGGCAAATCAGGCCACAAAGCTGTGCTCCTGCTCCCGGCTTACAAGCAAAAACTGAAGCGGGAGAATCCAATAAAGAAAGTCATGCAATGTTGGTCTGAGGAATTAGATGATCTCCTATGGGACTGCTTCGAGTCAGTGGACTAGTAAATATTTAAGAGCTCAGCGACCAATGTGAATGAGCACGCCATTACAGTAACAGACTTCATTAGTAAATGCATACAAGACTGTGTGCCAAAGAAGCAAATCCATGTGTTTCCCAACCTGAAACCATGGATGAACAGGGATATCCACTGCTTGCTGAAGTCCAGGTCCGAGGTGTTCAAGTCAGGGACCCTGACCTATACAAGAAATCCAGATACAATCTATGGAGAACAATCAAAAATGCCATGAGACTGTACAGGACCAAGCTAGATCCCAGGCTAGCCACACGAATACCCACCAATTATATGGTGGCACAGTGGTGAGCATTGCTGCCTCACAGCACCAGAGACCCAGGTTCGATTCCTGGGTCACTGTCAGTGTGGAGTCTGCACATTCTCCCCATGTCTGTGTCGGTTTCCTCCAGGTGCTCCGGTTTCCTCC
Source organism: Mustelus asterias (assembly GCF_964213995.1). Taxonomy (NCBI): domain Eukaryota; kingdom Metazoa; phylum Chordata; class Chondrichthyes; order Carcharhiniformes; family Triakidae; genus Mustelus; species Mustelus asterias. The sequence continues at coordinate 37,931,163 of NC_135818.1, forward strand.
CACAGTCTGAAAAGCGTACTGGTTCGGTGCATTGGCCATTCTAAATTCTCCCTCAGTGTACCTGAACAGGCGCCGGAGTGTGGCAACTAGGGGATTTTCACAGTAACTTCATTGCAGTGTTAATGTAAGCCTACTTGTGATACTAATAAAAATAATTTAAAAAAAATAAACCTACTGATTATAGCAAGGTCTGCATGACATAGACTACAAGATGAAGGCATGTAGAATCACCGGCAACAATGCACCCCTCCCTAATGAGCTCAATGCATTCTATGCCTATTTTGAGCAAGAGGTGAGTGAGAGGACATTGGGTAGCGTGCCTTAATGACAACCGTCATAATGAAGTGCTTCGAAATGTTAGTCACGGTGCACATCACCTCTGGTCTCCCAGATTGCCTGGATCCACTACAGTTCACCTTTGCTGCAACAGGTCCACAGCAAGCACCATCTTCCTAGCCCTACACGCAACTCTGGACCACCTGGATAACAAGGACACTGATGTCAGACTCCTACTTATTGACTACAACTCAGCCTTCAACACCATTATTCCAACAAAACTCATTTCCAAACTCCATGGCATAGGGACGGCTCTTCCCTCTGCAACTGGATCCGAGATTTCCTAACCCACAGAGTGCAATCAGTAAGGATAGGCACCGACACCTCCTCCGCGATGATCCTAAACACCAGTGCATTGCAAGGCTGTGTCCTCAGACCTTGCTATACTCCATAAATACTTATGAATGTGTTCAAATTCCGCTCCAACTCAATTTTCAAGTTTGCTGACGACACCACTGTAGTGGGTCGGATCTCAAACGATGACGAGGTGGAGTACAGGAAAGAGTTAGAGAATCTGGTGAAATGGTGTGACGACAATAATCTCTCCCTCGATGTTAGTAAAATGAAGGAGATAGCCATCGACTTCAGGAAACGTAGTGGAGCACATGCCCCTGTTTACATCAACGGCGATGGAGTGGAAATAGTCAAGAGCTTCAAGCTTCTACGTGTCTGAATCACCAACAACCTGTCCTGATCCCACGCTGACGCTATAGTTAAGAAAGCCCACCAACACCTCTACTTTCTCAAGAGACTAAGGAAATCCGGCAAGTTTCCTATGACTCGCACCAATTTTTATAGATGTACCATAGAAAACATCCTTTCCAGATGTATCACAGCATGGTACGGCTCCTGCTCTGACCAAGACCGCAAGAAAATACAAAAGGTTGTGAAAGTAGCCCAGTCCATCATGCAAACCAACTTCCCATCCATTTACTCCGTCTACACTTCCTGCTGCCTTGGAAAAACAGCCAGCATAATCAAGGACCACACACACCCTGGACATACTCTCTACCGCCTTCGTCCATCGGGAAAAAGATACAAAAGTCTGAGAACATGTACCAACCGAATCAAGAACAGCTTCTTCCCTGCTGCCATCAGACTCTTGAATGGACCTACTGTATATTAAGCTGATCTTTCTGTGCACCCTAGCTGTGACTGTAACACTACACTCTGCACTTTCTTCTTTCCTTCTTCCCTATGTACTCTATAAATGGTATGTTTTGTCTGTATATCACGCAAGGAACAATATTTTTCACTATATCCCAATACATGTGACAATAAACCAAATCAAATTAAATGATTAATGTCAGGCTAACATCCCTGTATTTCTCTATTCCTCATTTCTTTTATAGTGGTGTTACATTTGCTAACTTACAATCAGCTGGGAGTCTATAATCTAGGGAATTTTGGAAAATCATAACAAGTGCACCAACTTTCCCAACAGATATAATTTTTAGATGTCTAGGATATAGGCCAGCAGATCCAGGGGATTTGTCAGCTTTTGGTCCCTTAAGTTTCTCTAGTATTTTTTCTCTGTTGGTATTAATTATTAGCCCCTGGATTAGCCTCTGCTTTTTTTAATGAATGTTTTTATTGAGCATTTTCTATTTTCCATTTACGACAAGATGCAACAAATCCCCAAAATCTAGTACAGTACAGAGTGATCATTATTCCACATATACATAGACCAGCAAATACACATACAAATGATTCAGAAGATCAATCATTGTAATTGGTGTCTCCTTTCGTACAGATAATGAAAGGATACCAGAAAGAGTGGGGGATCTCAGGATAACAGGATAAAGCTGTGAGCACATAGCACCATGGTGCATGCCCTCCTCCACATGATAATAAAGAAAGAGCTCCACAATGTATGGGATTCCTTATGGGGTAAAATACAGCCAATCAGGACATAACTCAGCATCCCAAGACATCCAAGCAATGAAAGAATACCCCAGAAAAGGGGGAACATCAGGATACCGGTACAGGATAGCGGTACAACACTCTCATATACAGGAGCTAGTAAGCCAAGGATTCTCATCTCACCAACACTTGCAACACAACAGACCTCCCTCCTCTCCAGCCATATCAGGCCCCACCATCACCGGGAAGCTTAAACAATTTTCCACCATGGAAACCCGAGCATCAAGGAGAAAACAAATTGTCAAGAAACCCAACAATGGGATATCTCAGGGAGAGATACAATTCTCTCCATTCTCCTCCTCTCAACAAGGTAAGGAAAACCCTCTAGAATTCAATATAGCAAATCAGAGCCTGTATTAGTATCTTACCTACCCAGATAAAGAAGAGAGGAGCAGCAAGATTAGCCAATAAACACTAGATGTGGTCTAGCAATGTGCACTTTCACAAAAAGGATGCCAGGAATAGAACAGCATAACATCATAAGAAACAGAATATTGCACCCCAACCCTCCCCATCTGGAAGTCCCTAAATAAGACTACTTGAAGGAGGGTGACCTACTCCTCCATCCAGACTAATCACCAACTGAAGAAAAGACTCTAACAAACTGAACCAAAGCACTTAAGACTCGTATTCAGGTCCCACAGCCAACAGGATATTACATCCCCAGGGAATCAAGTTTCAAGAAGGAGTGTATTCCAGAAGTCCCCAAAAGGGGACATCTCGAGGGAGGGTGACCTATTTCCCCGCCCAATGCACCCTCCACCTGACCAGAATAAACACAGTTACTATTGCCCTAACCTACTCAATCAAGTTAAACTAGGATCAATGGCACACTTGGATAAGGGCCGGCAGGCCAAAGATGCTCACAAGACTCTCATACATTGAACAAAGCAAACTGCCCCTATCTCTGGGCACCCCAGTGGTGCCAATTAGGTCCTGTCATCAATGAGATTCTACCCTTTTCTTCTCAGCAAAGAAACAGTAGCCATAGGATGATATACCCACTGTACCTTTTATGAGTCTAATAATTATGTAATCACTGTCACTATTGGCACAGCCAAGTAAATATAGAAGACCAATCCAAGAAAGGCAAGGCATCAAATGATGAGCTGACCACACCCAAGTTTGCACCAATACATATTTCTCCCTACTCCAACAACACCAAGAGGCATCAAAATAACAAAAGTGTAAAAGAAAAACGTGACATCACGTTCTAACTGGGATTTTCCTCACCCACAGTGAGGACTTAAGGCCATATCAACCATCTCTATAACAAAACACATGCCTGTCACCCTGCTGTGGCACTACTCATCTCATCTATAAATAAAGTATACCAAAACTTATACTCCCTCAGTGTAAATGCAAGGATTACAACACATTAAAAAAAACAGGTAGCTACTGCACAGACTTCATTTCATGCAACCAACTCAGCATGCTTCCCAATAGAGAGAGGAAACCTAAAAACATTCTCCAAACAAACTACGACCTCCTTCATTCTACCATCACAGCACATCAGTGGATGAAAACCATCAGAGAGAAAAAATGGACAATCCTGATTTTCGCAGTATAACAAGATAACAGGCAACAAACACATCTCATACACCCATGTCAGGATAAAAGGCTATCTAACAAAATCAGGAGTATAATCGCAAGGGGACAAAGTTCAGGATTAATGATGAACTGCAGAATAACATAACCACCATGGAGCTTGAAAAGGCCAAAGCCATTACAGGTTTCATTCAGAGTTTCACTGCATCCTTTGCATCTCCACCCTGTCATCATTCTGAAGCCCCGGTAAAGAGAAACCGAGGCCCTGGTGGGTAGTGAAGACCCATTGTGTCCAGCCGCCTCCAGCCCTTCTCGACGAACACCAAGGACAAGACAACATAAGGACAATGGTTGGAGTCTTCAACCAACCCCAGTCATCGAGGACTGTATACAATGTGCTCCATCGAACTTGAGACGCCCAGCCTTCAAATCAAGATTGTGAAAGCATGGCAGCCAGTTCTCAAATTCAACCGAGAATTCAACCCCAGCTCCCCTCAGGAGACCAGCACACGGATGGATATTCCTTCTCCGGCTCCATCTCCCCGAATCAACCAGGATGTTTGACATACCATGCAGCAGGATTTCCAAAGACTGAAGGTGAGCCCCAACCGAGGAAAGCGCCCTCTCAACTGCCAGGATTCTCTTTTCCATTTCATCCATTCTCTTTAGGATATCTCACAGTTCATCAATATGAGCACCAATAATCTGTGCCAGGGAGCCAAGACCGTCGACCACAACTTCACTCACAATGGCAACCATCATAGGGTCATTGAGGTTTACAGCATGGAAACAGGCCCTTCGGCCCAACTTGTCCATGCCGTCCTTTTTTTTAAACCCCTAAGCTAATCCCAATTGCCTGCATTTGGCCCATACCTCTCTATACCCATCGTACCCATGTAACTATCTAAATGCTTTTTAAAAGATAAAATTGTACCCGCCTCTACTACTACCTCTGGCAGCTTGTTCCAGACACTCACCACCCTCTGTGTAAAAGAATTGCCCCTCTGGACACTTCTGTATCTCTCCCCTCTCACCTTAAACCTATGCCCTCTAGTTTTAGACTCCCCTACCTTTGGGAAAAGATATTGACTATCTACCTTGTCTATGCCCCTCATTATTTTATAGACCTCTATAAGGTCACCCCTCAGCCTCCTACGCTCCAGAGAAAAAAGTCCCAGTCTATTCAGTCTCTTCTTATAACTCAATCCATCAAGTCCCGGTAGCATCCTAGTAAATCTCAATGCTTATATGGCACCACCTAAGCACGAGCCTTCTCACCAGGAGAACTGCCACTGCAAACTGGGCTCCATCCCGGCAGTCCCCGACCGCCGAAATCAAAAAGGGATTTCCTTGACTTAACTCAGCTCCCCATCACGAAAATTTAGCCAGGATCTTCCAGGAACACAGCACAGATTATACATATCCGGATCAAATAATTAACGGTTGTGTATCAGGATAAAAAAAAAATTAAAAGCTGACTAGCGCCAGAGCTCAAGAAAACCTTGCCATTCCCATGTTTACATTACATGACTACCTAGCCTGTTTTACATGTAATTTGTGCCTTCGACTGGAAAGACAGACACAAAGGCCAGAATCTTATCACTGTTCACACTGGCAGGATTTTCCCATCCCGTTGCAGTGAACAGAGATTTGGCTGACCGCCAAACTCTCCGACTTCATTGCAGCGAGAGTGTGGCGTGGATAGCAGGTAAGATTGCCCCAAAAATTTGTTTTGACGTTTCTCAATTTACACTGACGGCACTATAATTTCTCTTATCTCTGTCTTTAAGGGATCAGCATTTACTTTAGCTACTATACTTCTTTCTGCATACTTGTAAAATCTCTTACAGTCTCTTATATTGCAAACTAATTTATTTTAATATTCTATTATCAACTTTGCTTCTATCAAATCAGCCTTCTGCTGATTTCTAAACCACTCCAAATTTGACAATTACTTACTACATTACTTGCAATTTTATAAGCCTTTTCCTTTAATCTGATACATCTTAAATTTTGTAGACAGTAAGCATTAGATTGATCTTTCTCTCAGAATTTTTTTTTAATGGAATGTATTGGATTAAATGTTTCCTACAATTTATTTACCTTTTTGTTTTTGTTGCTCTCAAACTTCATTTGACAGGACTAGACAGGGTAAATGCTGGGAGGATGTTCCCGATGGTGGCGGAGTCCAGAACCAGGGGTCACAGTCTGAGGATTCAGGGTAGACCATTTAGAACGGAGGTGAGGAGACATTTCTTCACCCAAAGAGTGGTGAGCCTGTGGAATTCATTACCACAGGAAGTAGTTGATGCCAAAACATTGAATGAATTCAAGAGGTGGCTAGATATAACACTTTGGGCAAATGAGATCAAAGGTTATGAGGAAAAAGCAGGATTAGACTATTGAATTGGATGAATAGCCATGATCGTAATGAATGGCGGAGCAGGCTCAAAGGGCCAAATGGCCTCCTTCTGCTCCTATTTTCTATGTTTCTACATTTCATATGGAATTCAATTGTATTATCTTCATTCCCTCCCCCAGAGGATCTTTCACTATGAGATTCCTGATTAACCCTAATACATAATACTAGAACTAAGATAAGTTGATCCCTTTCTTGTTCCACAACGTATTGTTCCAGGAAATTGTCATGAAAGCATTCATCAAACTCACCTTCCAGACTAATTTTCCAATTTGATTTGTCCAGTCTATATGAAGATTGCCTTTGATACAAACTCGAATTATTTCTTGCTTAATGCTCTGGCCAATGGTCTAACTATAGTTGGGGGCTATAAACTATTCCCACCTGTGTTATCTGACACTTGTTACTCCTAATTTCCACCCCCGTGTGATTCAACATTCTGATCTTTTGAGCCAAGATCCATTCTTATTACCGTTCTTTTGCCATCCTTTACTACCAGGGGTCCTCCTCCTCGAGCTTCCATTCTGCCTGTCTTTTTGAAATGTTGTGCCTTGGTATATTTATTTCCCAACCTTGGTCACCTTGTAACTGTGTCTCTGTAATAGGGATTAGATCAAAACAATATATCTTTTTTTCTGTCACTAATTTGTCTATCTCATTGTGACTGCTTTGTGCATTCAGAGAAAGAGCCTAGATAACAAGGACACCTATGTCAGACTCCTATTTATTGACCACAGCTCAGCCTTCAACACTATTATTCCCACAAAACTCATCTCCAAACTCCGTGGCCTGGGCCTCGGCACCTCCTTCTGCGACTGGATCCTGAACTTCCTAACTCACAGACCACAATCAATAAGGATCGGCAACAACACCTCCTCCACGATAATCCTCAACACCGGTGCCCCACAAGGCTGTGTTCTCAGCCCCCTACTATACTCCTTGTATACCTATGACTGTGAGGCCAAATTCCCCTCCAATTTGATTTTCAAGTTTGCTGACGACACCACCGTAGTGGGGGGTCGAATCTCAAACAATGATGAGACAGAGTACAGGAATGAGATAGAGAATCTGGTGAACTGGTGTGGCAACAACAATCTCTCCCTCAATGTCAACAAAATGAAGGAGATTGTCATCGACTTAAGGAAGCATAAAGGAGAACATGCCCCTGTCCACATCAATGGCGATGAAGTAGAAAGGGTCGAGAGCTTCAAGTTTTTAGGTGTCCAGATCACCAACAACCTGTCCTGGTTCCCCTATGCCGACACTGTAGTTAAGAAAGCCCACCAACGCCTCTACTTTCTCAGAAGAGTAAGGAAATTTGGCATGTCAACTATGACTCTCACCAACTTTTACTTTACTGTGTCAGAAAGCTTTCTTTCTGGCTGTATCACAGCTTGGTATGGCTCCTGCTCTGCCCACGACCGCAAGAAACTGCAAAAGGTTGTGAATGTAGCCCAATCCATCCCACAAACCAGCCTCACATCCATTGACTCTGTCTACACTTCCCGCAGTCAGCATAATTAAGGACCCCACACACCCCGGACGTTCTCTCTTCCACCTTCTTCCTTTGGGAAAAAGATACAAAAGTCTGAGGTCACGTACCAACTGACTCAAGAACAGCTTCTTCCCTGCTGCTGTCAGACTTTTGAATGGAGTTACTTTGCATTAAGTTGATCTTTCTCTACATCCTAGCTATGACTGTAACACTACATTCTGCACTCCCTCATTTCCTTCTCTATGAACGGTATGTTTTGTCTGTATAGCGCGCAAGAAACAATACTTTTCACTGTATGTTAATACATGTGACAATAATAAATCAAATTCATATTTTTTTGAACACTGCTCTTTACA